>NC_141241.1:1265000-1510000 GCF_054856555.1 Leptonotus elevatus | reverse complement strand
AAAAACCAAACGCTCGTTTTCTCGCTCGCTTTCTCCCGCCTTAACCCGGCTATCTTTTTAATTATCTTTCTCCCGCCATTTGATTAATTATTGGGTTGCAGGTGAAAAGCGTTGACTGACGGCCCCTCGGTCGCCGTCAAAAAGCAAACAGCTGCCGCCGTGATCGCCTAGCAACCCGTCGCTGATGGATGAGCACCAGCCGACGGACCGGTCGCCGTAAATCAGCACATCTGCGCAACATGGGAGGGGGTTGGATACGAAAAAAGAAAAAAGAAAAAAGAAAAAAAAGAACTCCATCTAAACGCTATCTGCCGAGATGTAGCAACATGGCACAAGCGTGGAATTGGAATTTGGCTCACATTTGCATACAAACATGCTTAGCTTACACATTAAAAGGGAGGATGCAATAAAGAGTCGTTGTCTGATTCCTGCAGTCCTGCAACGTAACGTTAGGTTACAATTCCAAAAGTAATGCGTCGCCTTAGACCACATTGAAGAATACAAAACTGAGAATTAAACCACGGAGATGGACGGAGGCGCTCATGTCACCTACACGGGAGCGGTCGCAGGCTGAGGAGGCAAAAATCGCTGCCATTTTTTTACAAAATTAGCTTGCTAGCATTGACTGGCTATGAGTGTGGATAAAAAGTTAAGGTCAGTAATCACCGCCTCCATCATACACTTCAAATACCGTTCTCGCGAAAAGGATTATGAGGAAAGACGGAGAGGTAATGCTAACTGCTAAGCTAGCCTAAGACTAACGCCTATAATCACTTTAACGGCAGAATTTTGACGGCAAAATCATCCATTTTTGAAGGGCAAAATGAACCCGAATGGAACGCACCATCGCGCAAAAAAATGACAGTTGGCGACTCGCACCAGCGGATCGAGCGATTTGATCCACCGTACCGACTCGCCGCGATGGAAAACTGCCACCCTGTAAAAGCAGCCGTCACCAACATGGTGCTCGTGAGAATGTTGTAAAAAAAAATCATCATTTGGAAATATATACAATGTATAGAAACAACATGTTGCATCCCAATATTTATCCATTTCCTACCATGTTGTTGATCATTATTATGGGGGAAAAAACCATGAACATGATCAGGTATAAATAACAAAATGGTGAATTGAATTTTGTTATTCCAGAAGTGCGTATCCAACTGGTAGCCCTTCGCATTAATAGTAGAAGCTCTCAGTTTCAAAAAGGTGAGTGACCCCCCCCCCCCTGCAGTAAAGGGTGTTGATGTTCCAAATACAGTCTATTATAATGTATAACTTTTATTCAACTGTAAAAGCATAGAGTGACGGTCAAAGAAGAAAGAAAGAGGGATTTTTTTCTAATAGGTTTTCTGGTGAGCTAACAAATACACGCACGCACGCACGCACGCACGCACATACACATACTCACCCACACACACACACACACACACACAAAAATAAAAAAATAAAATAAAAGAGCAATGATGATGACATTTCCGAATGAACAATACTGAGCTCTAAAAAAAAAGAAAAAAAAAGAAAAGAAAAAAAAAAGAAGAAAGAAAGAGGAAGTGGGCAAGAATAGGGTGTGGATATTTTGAGAGGTCGTCTCAATTTGCCCACAGAGATTTCAACTTTCACCATTTCATCCAGCGGTACAGAATGTATGAAATTATGAATTTGCAGGGTTTGGTGTCGGCGCAGGCTTGAGTTACAACTAAGCGAGTGATGCCTTAGCATGTGGGAAAGGAGAGCCATAGTTGGCGATACGCGTCCGACGTCCAAATATTAAATATGAGCCGCTGAGAGGCAGAGTGCGCGGAATCCCTTTTTTTACATTGTGCGGAAAAAGTGATTTAAAGTTTTGTGGCCGCAATAGAATGTGTGAGATTTATAGCTTGGTGATTTATATGGCAAAAAAGGACTTCTTCTAGATACTTACGTTTACAGAATTTGTGGTTTTCCAAAGATTTTGCTTTCTTCCAAACATCTGTCATATCTACTTGTGATAAATCACGTTGACTTTTACAAGCTAAAGTACGACTACGTACTTTCGGAGTCTTCGGTCAATCTTTGACCGACACTTGGTGGTAACGTTAGGGAAGCCATCTTACCAAGTATTGCAGGATTGTACTGACGAATCAGGAGAAGCCATAATGGACTGCCCCCTATTTGTCAAAATTGGGATTCCACTTTGATTTAGGTTCAGAGAATGAAACATGAAAAAAATGCATTGTATATTTACAAAATTAACTCAAATGAAATATATTTACAGTATAGCAAAAATGTCCTTCATTTTCCTCTTTAAACTTGTTTTTTCTTTCTTTTTTAAAAAAAAATCTTGCACTTGACAAATACTACATATGTTGTTGTTGTTTTTTTAAAACACATACTAAATCCAATTTAAAAAAAAACTAAAACCAAGCATTATCCCCAAAAATAAAAACTAATGAAAATTAGCAAACCAACAACAATAATTACAACCAAGTGTATATGAAAAGCAAAAGTCGAAATGAACTATAATGAAAAGTCCAAAACTAGTAGAACCCTGATGCACGCACACACACACACACATGCGCACACATTTTTCCAGATTCAAAAGGAGGCCTTACACAAGATGGATGCTCCTCAAAAAAAAAAGAGCCTGTTGATGGATATGAATGCTACCCTGCCATTCATCACCGCACTATTATTTAGACTGGACGGCTACAGAGCTGTAACCCGAGCTACCAAAGTGTGCAGTGTGTGTGCGTGTGCGTGTGTGCGTGTGTGTGTGTGTAAACAGAGGCAGGAAGCGGGGATAGTCCGGGTCAGGACAAAGGGAGGAAATGAAGGATCACAGTGAAGCGAGGAGACCAAGACGAACAAGAAGAACACGTTTGCTTCCGGGCAGCAAATAAAAGACAACATCAAAACAAAATGGCCGCATTCCAACACCGTTTCATACAGCAGGGGGTCCGACCGGACCCCCGAGTCGCCTTTGATGTACACCGTTTTCCTGTCCATTCAAAAGCCTTCAAAAGCACCTCCAAACAGACAAATATTTAAAAAAAAAAAAAGTGTTTGTTCAACAACAAAAATTTGCAGACACCTATTAGGGGTAAGGTGCAGAATTATTTTTTTTGCATTAGTAGTAAAAAAAATTGCAGTATTTATTCAAATTATTTAATGCTGGAAAGAGTTGCGTCATCCAATTGAGAAAAATAAACACCTGTTTCTCAACTCACCTGCAAAGAGTAGCAGGCAACGAGTAAGGGGAAGGTGTTTATGAAATGATCCGATTTCTTGATATAAATGAGCCTATTCATATATATATATATATATATATATATATATATATATATATATATATATATATATATGTGAAAGCCTTTATAAGCATCAAAACTGCATCTCACCAATTAGTCATGAGTGCCACTCCACCATCTATTTCCGCCACACAGAAAACAAGCAGCGAGTGCACTTACTGAGCGAGCTACGGAATAGCAGCCATCTATTTGGGGTGAGGTGTTTACGATGGGGCACTACTTCTTTCTATCAATCCTTGATTTGCAATTTACGGTATTATTTCCTCAAAAAGTGGCTCCACAAGACCCAATTAGTCACCAGATGTAACATCCAATTTAGAAAAATAAACACCCCAGACTTTTTTTGTATAAATGCGTTTTAAGTGTACTGCTGCATTTCTTCAGTCAACCAATAGTCCTCATGCCAAATACTGTCGAAACCTCTTTTAAAATGGAGCGTTTATTTACTCAAATGTACTAAAAAGTGACACGCACCCGATTGGGGTAAGGCATTTATTATTTTTGTATACGTGATTTTATTAAGATTGTGTTATTCTATTTACTCACATTTATTCACCAGATGCCGTAATCCATTTCAGAAAAAATGAACACCAGACTCAAATAGACCTTCAGACTTTTCCTTCAATGAAACAAAGTTAATTTTAATTTACTAAAGAGAGTAAAGGCATTTATCAGAGGCTTTAAAAAATATATTAAACGTCCAATATTAGCATATTTGCTCAAATAGCGGCCCCTTTATTCACCTTGTGAGAAAAAAAACACATATCCCTCAAATAGAAACCTCTCAGTGCTCACAAGAGGAGGTTTTTGTTTTTGTTTTTGTTTGAACAATCCGAGCTTGGAGATGTTGTTCACATGCGGACATCAAAGACTTCAATGTTAAGTTTGCTAACCAAAAACAGCAGAACCTAAGCAAAGAGTTCAACTCTGGAGTGCTCAAAAAACGATACATGTCATTAAATGCTGATTAATGTTTTGGCCGCACATGCGACCATCATGTTACTTGATTTTATTATTATTATTTTTCTTATTAGCGTGTGTTCCTCATCAAGCGTCCAGCAAAGTGCGCTACTTTGCAGTGATGTGCAATGTGCTTCATTGTGTTACAATGTGACGGTCCGGAGGGGAAATGGAGCGCTGCCAATGTTGTAATCCCGCCTTTCCGTCTGCTTCCTATCCTCTCACGCACACACACACACATGTAATTACACACACACACGCACACACACGGTTTGATGAATGACACGTGTCAGTGCGCGTCAGTGACGGATGGCGGCAGGAAACGGAGTGTTCCTGGCCACCAGGCATCCACTGGCAACTCATCTTTGTGCCAAAAGTCCAAATTGTGCCGACGCGGCAAAATGTGCCGAGTCGTCGCTGTCTCTTCACGCAACTTGAACTTTGAACTACCAAATCATGAAATGTCGACTTGAACGACATTTTCGAGCAGGACTCTTACAACTTAAGACGTTATTTAGCGCGTAGCATGGCTAATGTCACGCTTGCTAGCATGTACAATGCTAATTCTTTCATTAGGACCTGATGAATGAACCCAGAAACAAGTTAGAAATACATTTCCTTCAGTTTCCCAAACACAGCTGCCAGAAACCCCCAAACAAACTCAAGTGCAGTTTTTCATTTATTTAGGTTGATTTTTTTTGTTGTTGCAAGTTTGCTTGTTTTTGTTAGTTTTAGTTTTTTTTAAATATAAATTATTATTTTTTGCTTTAGTTGAGATTGTATTAGTTTAAATCAACACTAAATAGGATTTGAACCTTCAATTCATATTTTCATAATTCTGCTGATGAAACATTGATTTACAGCTGGATTAATGAATCCTTTCTCACGGCCTGAGGGGGGTCTGTATCATTTTTACTGGCACGAAACAGCTTTGAGGTGGACGGTGTGAACTCCGCCACACACGAAAAAGGTCAAACGTCTGTTATCATGGGAAAGCCGCAAAACACTGCAAGAAACGGAGATTTTTGTCTGAGGCGACAATAATAATGATGATAAAAAGCCTTCCTGGATGTGGATAAAAGCACAGTACAGGATTTCACTCGCCAGCGAGGCGAAAGACGACGCTGCATTAAAATAATTATGCTAATGTTAGCTATGGGGAAATTGCGTGGTAGCAATAAATAGCCATCAGCTTGATAGTTTGCCTTTCCACACTGTCCCGAGCAGCCGCGCAACACTCAAAAGTTGTGTTCTTTCTTGTTTACGAACGCATCGCGGGAAGGGAGGGAGGGAGGGAGGGGGGGGGCGCAGCCGTTTGTGTGTACAATAAAGAAGGCAAGATCACAACCACCATCTGCTGTTAACATACTTGAGAAACGTTACAGAAAAAAAAAAATAGAAAATAGCCACGGGAAACAATGACGCCTTCCGGATTTCACGATGATATGCGCTTGGCCTCATGGGAAATGTGGTTCTTTCAAGGGAAAACAATACCGCTTTGGTCCAAAGGTGTAAAAATTCAACAAAAATAATATGATTTTAGGGTTTTTCTACAACAGCCATTCACAAATCAAATAGAGGTACCGTATAACAGTTCACAGAATTTAAAGTACAACAAGTGCACTGCACAATACTGCTCCTAAAGTTAAACAAGGATGGTCTCGATTTCTATCACTTGTTTGCCAAGCTGCCAACTTCTAAAGTGGATTTTTATGGCTTGAATTCCTGTTAAGAAGTAATAAACCCGGTCGTACAGTGTACAATATTTTTCATATACATTTTTTTCTCTCCCACATATGAACCAAAACAAAGAGTTGTTAACTAATTTTGCATTTTGGGCTAAATGAAGTGACAAAAGCAGAGACGCTACATTCAGCCACCAGCACGGCTGCCGCTTAGGAGCGACGCCATCTTCTTTCCTACGCCACACACGGTTCAAAGGGTCCGAACTCCCACCCCCAAAACCATTTTCATTTTGAATTGATTTTGTTCAAGAAAAAAAAATGCTTTTCCAATTTTAGTTTTAGTAACGTTGTCAACGAAAATAAGTTGCACTATACACTCATAAAGCATCGCAATAAACCCCAAAGGTTCCGACACAACAAACACGAACCTGCACCCTCACAAACAACACCCACCACATTCCCATTTCTGAGGGTGCCCATGGCTAATGAACGTATCACGGCATGTGTGTGTGTGTGTGTGTGAGTAATGTTTTTGATCTTTGTGGCTGATAAGCGCATAGCTAATGAGCTTTCAAAGGCGGCGGAGACGGGAGTGGCCGCTCCCCGCAATTATTGACAGATGCCTTTTCCTCCTTTTCCTCCGCCGCGCCATCAATCCTGGCCCGCTAATGAGCTTGAGAAGTGCCACCCTGCCAGTCAGCTAATGAAACCGAGCGGGTGGGGTGGGGGGTGCGCCATGTGTGTGCGTGTAAACGTGTGTGTCCTCTGACACATATTTTTTCCCACTCTTGAACCACTGCAAATGTTAGCTACGTCTTTGCTAGCAACAAGCAAGCAGCGATGCTCCTGGAACGCTTTTTTTCCGACGGGAAATTTAGACCAGAACTAGGAACGGTTGTGAATGTGGACCACACAAACAGGGTGAAAAGTAGAACCTCCGAGGAAGAGTTGCAGATACCTTTTGCTAACACTATATTGCCAAAAGTAGTTGCTAACCTGCCCTTCAGCCATTTACTGCCAAAAATAAAAAAAAACATTGTTGCCACACCAGGAAAAAAACTAAACTAAAAACTAAAAAAAATCACGTGTCACACTATGATGTGATAAGTACGACGGTGTATCAGGGCCACGTATAAATATGTATATATTTTTTTAGCGTGGGGATATTCAGAGTAAAAAAACGTGCAAATTTGCCACATTATAAAGTCCAACATTTTTTTTATTTATTTTTTTTTTATTTTTTTTTTACAAGAAATATACGTAGCGTACTACTCGGATGTTTGTGCCAATACTTTCCGTTGAGGTTTTCAAATAAGGAGGTAGCAATTAATTGCTTTAGCAGAGATGAACCCTTTTGATGTTAAGCATTGAGCACAAGCAGCGACAGACGCCGCGCTTTGCGAAGGTCCACACCTTGAAGATCAAGCATTTAAGTTCATTTGTTAACATAAATATGTGCTTGTACATTTATGTTTCCAGAATTATTATTGACACATTCATACATTTTGGTATTTTTTTTTGTGCTAGTGTCCAATCTGCTGCTCTCTGTCATTCACTTGCATTTACCTAAAGTATGCCATCTTCTGATTGGTTAGTGTTAGTCAGCTGATCGGGGATCAGGAAGTGTTGTCATTACAAGTACATTTTCTCCATCTTGCCTTTTCATTTTATAAACAGTGTCCCATTAGCCACCAACGAATCCTCACAGACTATAGCTAGTTTTTTTCTCTCGCAAATCTGCCATTTTATACACTCACTCAAATTAGCCACTTTATAATATATCGATTAGTTGTCAATTACTTGTCTGATTTGGGAAACCTTGAGTTCCAAAACTACCAAAAGAAAAGAGCAGATGCACTTCTTTCACTTGAAAAAAAAGTTTGCTTCTCACTGGGTTGAGCAGAACATGGGTAGGTTTCAACAAAAATTCGAGTTTTGGACCTGATCAAATTCCAGGAACCTTTGGTGCCCAAAAGTCAAAGTCCCTCTTAGGAAGAGCTGCAGAAACCGTTTTTTAACTCCAAGCACAGCAAAACTGCTTGGTGCCAAAAACCTCCTCACCTGCCGACAAGCGATCAAGCCCGACGAGAGCGCCACTTCCTGGTTGCTTCCCACAACAACAACAACATGGACGCTAACGAGCATCTGAAAGTGATCACAACATGAAACGAGGAGGAGCCGGGTTCGCCGTGTGTGCGTGCGCGTGCGTGCGCAAGAGAGAGAAGAGGAAGCTGCTGTCAGCTTGAGAAGGATGTCAGCCCGGGCTAACTCTGATTACGCCCGCTTCCATGCCGTTCATCACGCACACGCACACACACGAGCGCACGCAAACGTATACGTGCACACTCATTCTACACAAACACACTACGGATGTGAAGGATGTTAAAAAAAAAGAGACGCGCCTCATTACGTCGCTCAAGTTAAGACCGAGCGTCTCGTTGTGTTGATCTTAACGCTTGTGTTTTTACACTTGAGTGACAATTAAGAACGCGGAAAATGCTCAAGTCAATATTTGCTTACTATTTGCTTTTGCGCATTTCCATTATTAATATTAATATTTGACAACACAAATAATAGCTATTTGTGTTTGTTTCTGTCATACTTTTTCAAAGATGAGGTTTTTTTAACCCTCCATTTTGTCAGTTACGACCTTTTAAGAATTTTCATGAACTTCTGAGGACATTTCTAAGGACACTGATCAAATGCAAGAATTTGAAGGACATTCTAAATGCCGCCATGACCTTGTAAGACCTTTCAGGAAGATTTAAGGCCACAATCACTTTGGACTGACTGACAGACATTTTAAATACTTTCCTAGGATCTTTTTACAGCACTTTAATCAATTTCAAGACAGTTTTCAAGAACCTCTGACATTTTAAGAACCTTGGCAACCAGTTCAGTGTGTACCTCGACGACTGCCCGAAGCCAGCTGGGATAGGCTCCAGCAACCCCCGCGACCCTTAGTGAGGACAAGCGGTTAGCAAAATGGATGGATGGATATACGTCCATACAGAAGAAGGCAGGTCAAACTCAATATATGTGGAAAAAGTTAAAACTAATACTAAAATTAATAAAAACTAAACTAAATTAAGCTAAACTAAAAACTTTTTTTTTTTTTTATAAACAAACAAACCTGCTGAATTTAAAAAACAAAAATCGAAATTAAATAAAAACTGACTACTGAAAAATAGCCCTGACTGACTTGTTTACGTGGCGCGTCTTGGCCAAAATAATATACAACAATAAAATATTCAACCATATTTGGAAGCGGCGCCTGCTCTCGCCAAATCGTCTGTATGGGGGAGGAGAAGCGATGCAGCGTGAGAGGCGGGTCGGCGGTCTCGTGAGCCAATTTAAGGAATAAGTGCTGATGTGTCAACTATTGACTGTTGGCTGTTGGCGCTGATGGTGACGGCGCCCGAGGCCAAAGCGGGAGACCAAATGACAGCATCAAGCGGCGGCAATAACGTGTAACGAAGGCAGACCAAGGCGGCCTCTAATTGACAGCTGTCAACATAATGGGCGCCGCCACGGAAGATTCCACGCAGAGGGGGGGCGGGAAGCGCGCTTGGAAACCGTCAGCCACTTATCCTGAAGGAAGAACGAGAAGGCGGGAGAAGACGAGGGGGGGGGATACGAGACGTGTACGAGACACCCGCCATTCTAAAACAAACCTACCTCGTCACCTTGTCGGATTGTTCAGTGGTGCCTTGACTTATTCCAGTTACCAACCAATGCTTGGGCCATTTTCTTTGTGCCCCCCCCCCCTCCCCGCCCCCCTGTGATGAATTTCATCGTAAGCTTAAAACTATAAAACCTGCTACAAATGGACTTCTAGCTAGCATCATGTTTAAGTTACCATTGTTGTGCTAATGCCAATTTCTTGGAATATGCAGGGATGAGCAAGTCCTCCTCGCCAGTAGTTGGCGCTACACTGCAGCCGTTTGATGCATCAGCAATTCATCGGGTACATCATAATTAAAGAAAGGTCTTTGTTCACTGTTACTGTACCTGTCATTGTGTTTATTGAAATTTGATGCATCAAAAGTATTTATTGTATCCTCCTCGCCAGTAGTTGGCGCTACACTGCAGCCTTTTGATACATCAGCAATTCATCGGGTACATCATAATTAAAGAAAGGTCTTTGTTCACTATTACTGTACCTGTCATTGTGTTTATTGAAATTTGATGCATCAAAAGTATTTTGATGCATCAAAAGTATTTGTTGTATCCTCCTCGCCAGTAGTTGGCGCTACACTGCAGCCGTTTGATGCATCAGCAATTCATCGGGTACATCATAATTAAAGAAAGGTCTTTGTTCACCGTTACTGTACCTGTCATTGTGTTTATTGAAATTTGATACATCAAAAGTATTTGTTGTATCAGTTCTCTGCATCGGCATCAGTCAGTACTCAAGAAAAAAAAAATGTGTTGCCAAACATCCCGAATTAAAAGCATCCAATCCAATACTTTCCAAAGGTTCCTGAACCTCTAGAAAGTACTACCTCGAAAGCAGAGTTCTTCTTTAAGCCCCAGCTAAATTAACCCAGAAGTACATTTATGGAAAATTGCCTACCCCAAAGTTTCTTGGACCTCGAGCGGCTTTTGTTTAGGCCCAAAACTAAAAACATGGTTCCTCTTCCTGTGCATATTTCTTAATAGTTATTTTACTTCCGGGAACTGAAAGCTTCCAATCAAATATATTCAGCAGCGTAGTAGACACCACCCCAAAGGTTCCAAAAAGTACCGGTACCACTTCCCTCCATTAAGGTGTGAAACAAAAATCCAGCATGTGCAAGACAGTCAAATTTTGAGAACAATATAATCCTCAAAAGGTTCATTAAGTTGCTGAAATAATATTCATAAGAAATGAAGCCACTTGGCTCGGCTGTCATCATCATCATCAGGAAATGACACAAGCGTGCCTTTTAATGACATCACAGCTAATTGCGGGGCAGAAGCAGCACGGGTGCGAGTTAAAAAAGGAAAAAAGAAAAAATAGGTGGTGCTTTTCAAGGCATTTTCACTCTGTTAATTAAGACAATAATTATCCCAACCTGCTTTAAACAAGGTTAATTAGCTTCATTATGTTTGCGTGTTTCATTAGCGGCGGCAGACGTGGACGCGGGGCGCAAATTAAACACCACATTTGCAGAAAGGAGAAAGGGGAGGCCTTAATGTACTTCTACAAGGCACTATTTAAAGACAAACAATGTGTGTGTGTGTGTGTGCGTGTGTGTGTGTGTGTGTGCGTGTGTGTGTGTGTGTGTTTAAATGGGCCACTGCATCTCTACTCTGATAGGAGTTGCAATGCTAACGCGCATGCAGCGTGATTAATCTCTCGCTGCTGCGCTTTAGCACACGTGCGCGCGCACACAAAAACACACACAAGCACACTCGTGTACACACGCACACACACAAATCACAAAAATCACAGAAATCAGCTGCTTTTCCACGACCATCTATCTCGTGTTAGGACAGAACCAGATCTGTTGTCGTGAAACCGCGCCGATTTTGCCAATCAGCACTCATCGACTCACTTTTTTTCTTTTTGCGATAAACTACAAATATATTATGACTGAAAAGGCAACAAAATAACATTTGTTAAAGGCCACGATATTGCACATGCAACACTTTTGTTTTTAATCCTTCTGATCACGTCAGTATGACACAAATTTGACTAACTGACAAAGTGTGACGAAAGACTTCCTAACTCTACCGACGATGTCGGCATGAAAAATTGCTGTCGACTGAGGTTTCAAATCCAGATCCAGAAAGTAAAAAATCCGGGCCACAGTTTGGCTTTAGCCACAAGTGCTTTCACTCAACCGGCAATTAAACAAGCGGTTGAGTGGCTAAAGCTTTTTGGTCTTGGATTTTCCACCTCTGGTTTCTACTATGTCACATTGCTAATCACCAGAGGTGCCAGAGGTCCAGATGTTGTAGTAAAAAGCGTGATCTGACCGTTTTTCAAGCAGATCACAGAGGAAAGATCCCTTCCTGACACATCGCACGCCGCAGGGTAAACACCCGTTCTTCTGTAGCAGGGTTTTTTTTACTTTCTGGACCTGGATTTTGACACCTCTGGGTTGACTGTATGAACGTGGATACAGAAGCTTCCAGAAAAAAAGATTAATAAGCGACGTCACCGTTGACATCGAAGGTAGGCTAAGCAAGCGAGGACGGTGCAGGATCCTCGCAGATGACAAATCAGGCTAGCTAATTAGCAAATGTGCCAACTTGTCATCACCGATCATTCAACCGTTGCAGATCTCTTAGTTGCTAATTAGCCCTCACGCTAATAAGGCTAGTGCTCTCAACCACTCTTGATGTTGCTGCCCCCCAAAAATTGCAAGAATATAAAGGGATGGTTGCAGAGGTCCAAACCAGCGGCACCACCACCTCAAGTTCCTGATAGCTCCTACCAGATATGTTCATTGCAAAGGTTCCCGAACCCCTCGAACGTACTGCCTCCCCCGAGACTTTTCTTTTGGCCCTGATAAATTACCTCCTAACAAAATGTAGCAATGTTACAAATTTTTCTAGAGGCAGGTTGAAATTTTTGGGCAGTTCCAGTCAGTTCCGTTGTCCGTTTACAGACCCAACCGTTTACAGACCCAACCGTAAAGGTTCCCGGACTTCTCAAAAGTACAACCTCCTTTTCTGGTTCTTCTTTCATCCCCCTAAAATCATCCCAAGAACAAAAATTTAGACAACTGTTCAGTTCCCAAAAAATCAGGAGAAGGCCAATGAAAAGTTCATAGAGCTCATAAAAGTTTTTTTTTTTGCCACGGATTTAAAAAACCTTCCGATTTAAGGTCAGCAAATGATCCGATGTCTCGGAGATGATCCTGAGGTTATCTTCTGGTCTGGGCGACGTTAATCTGGTTTATTTCTTCATAAAACCGTCGAGATCAGACACCTCTAAAAGGTTACACACTAAGTGATTATCCCGAGGTATGGGGATGCGTTCGCAGCCATTTTAACTCCCAGATCCGTTTAGAAAACAGTCAGGGGGCCGACAAATGGAAACTTGTTCAATATTTATAATGTCAGAAGTACCAGGTTCTACTCGAGTTCCTGGTAGATTCCATCAGATATGTTTAAGAGGTGTCTTGAAAATCCTCTTGTACAACGCAATACCTCAATCGAGCCACCAGACTCTTCTATTTTTTTTTAGACCCAATTTCAACTCCCTTATTCCGTTTCCGTCACTGAAAAGGCGAATGGGTTGCTAGGATGCGCAGGATCGCAGTGACAAAAAGGGGGGCCGGCGGAGGAGTTTTCCGGCAACCTTTAACCTGATTTTCCAGCCCTATCTCCGTTTTAAGCTGCGTGATGGTTGACTGATCGTTCACAAGCGCGTTCAAATCTGCAATCAAGGACAATCACCTCCTCGCCGCCGTTATTATGACCTCACCCTCGCACGGCGCAATCAATCTGTCTTCGCTCTCCACTTCCTGACCAAGTTTTTTTTCCAGAACTGGCAGCTGCGAGACGGGAAGACTTGGACAGACGGATGGATGGAGTTTGTGTCTCTGACAAACAAAAACAAAGACTCTTTTTACTCGCGCAGTCTACAAAATATGGAGGTTCTACGTAGTACCTAAATGCAGTTCTTTGTCTTGTATGCACAAGGGACCTGCTTTTAGCACCCATTCTTAGTGACACTTGAAAGAACCAACCATTAGCCAGTACCAAATGAGAACCAAATGATTTTTTGCTGGTCTGTGGTCAGCTTTGAAGGACTCCACGGTGCTACGTAAAATGATCACCTTTCTCAAGAGACGATAATCAAACACAAAAGAACCCCATCGACGTACCTGGGGGGGCTTTACAGAACCTCTGAAACAGTTTTAGTTTTTAGAATGAAATGGACAAAGACGTGCTTTTCAAAAAAGTCACATTTGGTCCGTTTTTCCTCAAAAGATCCATTTCAAAACTATCGTGTTCTTACATCAGGACAAGGAAATCTCTGTCCGTCCCATATTAGATGAGCTAGTTAGGTTCCGAATATGGCTGAAGATACAGTCTCAAAACGTTTTTGGAATCGAGTTACCAGTTGTTGTTTTTTTTGAGTAAGAACAAAAATATTTTGCATTATTAAGCACAGTAAAGTGAATGCAAGGAACAAGTAATTTTTGTCCACTTGAGGTTGCCAAGTGGACAAAAATAATACCATGTTCTACAGTACATTGTAGTATCTGTGACTTTGAAGGTGTGTGGAAGAAAAGAAGCAGGGCTTAACCTGGTGAGTGACGTGGGCGTCAGCTATGAGAGTGTATAGTGAAGCCATTCATGGTTGTTAATGGCTAACTGTTAGCCGGTCTATGATTTGGCTGTTGTGTGTCGAAGCAAAATTAGATCAGTTGGATTGAAAAAGTCAAATTTCCTCCAGTTTTCTTGCTTCCATTTCTCCAAATTTCCAACTGATCTTCTTCAAATGTCCATTGTCCAGAGAATCATAATCCGTCCATCCGTCTGTCGTGTCCATTAGCCCTAAAACACTGCCATCGAGCAAGGCCCCGGGCTCTATGTGCGCGTGTGCGTGTGTGCGTGTGCGTGTGCGTGATTGACCATTAGGGCCATTGATGAATGTGGCTGTCAGAGGGCAGACAATTAAATCAAATATGAAACAAAGTCTCTCCGACGGAGCAAGCCAGGGTTCCGCCTCGCGATTAGCCTAATACTCAATACTATAGCACTCTCACATTTTGTGTGTGTGTGTGTGTGTGTGTGAAGTGTTGCATGCTTGTTTATGTGTAGTGTAAAGTCACTGCAGCATGCCGTGTGTACATGCACCACTGCACATATGTAATTACGTGTGTTATTGTGCGTGTGTGTGTGTGTGTGTGCGTGCGCGCCCGTGTGTGTGCATGTCTGTGTTTTGAAGACTACAGTTTGTATGCAAGTTTAAAAAAAAAAAAATTAGAGATATACACGTGGCGAGATGGATGGGAGTGGGTGAGGAGGGGGCGAGTGGGCCTCAAGTGAAATATTACAATTCATGCATTAATTATTTTTAATTAACTGGAATGCAGAGAAGACAGAAAAAAAAAATGATTGGCATAATATTAAATTAAAGAAAATATAGATTCTTGAAAAAAAAAAAAGGCAACGACGACCACAGTGTCGTGAAATGAAAAAATAAAAATACACAAGAAGCTGTTTAAAAAAAATGAGCAACCAGTTTAAGAGAAAGTGAGTGATGACTTTGTAAAAAAAATATAAATAAATGAATGTGTGTTGTGATACGTGTATGTGTGTGTGTGTTTGAGAATGAATGTAAACTATAATGACCACTGTGTGGGAGAATAGGAAAAGCAGATTTTAAAAAAACAGCGGCCAATGTCTTGTCAACAAACTAAGGTGTATTGCAATACATGTGTGTGCGTGTGTGCGTGTGCATGTGTGTGTGTGCATGATGTCACCGTATGTAATTGTGAAATTGCATCTGCAATTAAAGACAAAAAAAACTTCAGACGCTAATGAGCTAGGTACAAAAAATAAGGGAGGAAAAAAAGATAATAGTGCCAGATATGCTACAAAGATGCTAACGAGCGACAGTATCAAAGATGATGTCATCGCTCTGGAACTTCTGGCTTTGGGAAAAAAAAGAGAGATAGTAATCCTGACGAAAGTGAGCTGACCTTGATTCTGGATGCTAACGAGCGAGATAAGAACGCAAGTCGGGGGAAAGATGCTAACCGGCAATGTCCAGATGCTAACGTGTATGACGAAAAGAGATGCTAGAAATAATCAAGTGTGGGAAAAATGGAGGCTCGTCAGCAAGATCTACTTACTGTAAATCCCAAAATCTTTCAAACAAAAGATGTTCGTGTGCGAGCTTCAGAAAAACAGATGCTTGCGATGAAAATAGTACATTGAAGTACAGAAATGAAATGAAAAAACATAAGAGTGAAGTCATATGACAAGGGAAAAAAAAAGTGATGCTAACAAGGGGCAAC
Organism: Leptonotus elevatus; assembly: GCF_054856555.1. Classification (NCBI taxonomy): domain Eukaryota; kingdom Metazoa; phylum Chordata; class Actinopteri; order Syngnathiformes; family Syngnathidae; genus Leptonotus; species Leptonotus elevatus. Next base: position 1,494,097 of record NC_141241.1, on the reverse strand, counting down.
TTGATCTTCCAAGTAAGAAAAGTTAGCTAGCCAAACCATCTGAAAATAAAAAAAGAACATACTTACATAGAGGCTTACATTGATGATAGCGTGCTAACAAGCCAGATGTGAGCACAAAAATGTAAATCTCAAAAACAAATGCTAGCGAGTGAGATCCAGGTTTGACTGCAAGTGAAACGAAAGAGATGCTAGCGGAGAAAATCGGTTTTGGGAACATTGCACTTATAAATTTTGAAAATGTAAAACATGCCAACTACAATATTGGGATGATAAAGAGCGAGAAGGGCGGAAAAAAACAAGGCAGTGAAAGAGTTCCAGTTCTTACTACAAAAAAAGGGAAGAAAAACATACTAGCGAAGGAAATCTGGGCAAAATTATACATAAAATAAAAAAAAATAAAAAACGTAAAAATGCTAATGAACGAGATAAGAGAAGCTAACAAGCGTGATAAGGAGTTGTTAGCGAGCATGAACTACACATAACTTTATTTACTCCTGTGGATGTTTACATGTGTTAACCGCAATCCAACCATTTACTGCCACCGACGTTTATATTCGTCCGGTATGTTTTTTCAACGGGTAGGCTAAGAAGACGATGTCGCCCATCTCGTCTGTCAAATTCAGTTCTGCAAAGTACGGTAATGACTACAAGATCCCTGTAGATGGCAGCAATTTATTACATTGCTTTGGATTTGAGATCAGCACAACTTTCCCAAAAATGGCAAACTGTCAAAATGTTGATTCCGGTTCAAATTAGACTAAAACAATACAATGTTATTATTTCTCAATGTTCTCCTCCGTCCTTTCACTCTGTCTTCTACTCAGAGAACGACCTTGTCCAATTGGCTGACAAGTTTCAGTTAAAAATATCCCCCAATTGCTCAAACAGGCCAAAATGACATGTTTCAAAACGCTGACAGTAGAAAAGGTTGTACTTCAGCACTCAATTGTTTTTTCGTGAATTGACTTGTTTTAAGGACGACTTTAGAGGCAAGTGCTCGTTCCCATGTTTTTGAGACCATTCCGCAAAGATGGCGGCCACGAGTCACGTTGCTAGCAGAAGATAAAGACAAAGCGGTGAATCTTGGGTTTGCCGCATCAATGATGAAGGAGAAGAACGGCATCACGCGAGAAGCGGGACAAATTGAGGCACCTCGCACCCAAAGCAGAGTATCGATCTGCATGCGCGCTATCAACACAGTAGTAGAAAGTGCGCGTTCGCTACCGTGAGCAAGGACGACGCAGTTCATGGAGGGAATGGCGAACGGCAAGGAAAAAAAAGTACAACTTCCGCCATGGCGCCCGCGCCGCGTTTCTTCCTGCTTCGTTGTTATTCCTTGAAGCTTTACGATAATTAGTCTTCCAGCGGTAATGCGTGTTTTACGAGCGCGGGCGAGACACGCACAGGCCAAGGATGACCAATCAATGGGAAAGTTAAAGATCTCTGTGATGTCAGCTTTTAGGGGAGAAACGGCATTTTGCCCATAAAGAGGAGGAAGGGGAATTCTACGTGACAGAAATTGAACCATCAATCAGGATATGGTGACGACATTACACTTAAATCACATGACATGCGTTCCATGTGTGTGCGTGTGCATACACACACGTTTCATTCGACTATTTCGTAACATTTTTAGAGCAATAGGTGGCTTCACTTTTGTCCAAATTGGTCAAAAGTGCCTGACTTCCCTTAACTTTGAACATAAACCCCCCCAAAAAAGACGTGAACGCGACCAAATTTTTATTTTATTTTTATTTTTTTTTACATCTGCGGGCAACAACATTCACAAACTAGAGTCCATTTGTCTCCCTTTTTTGCACCATATGTGGTTTTCTTGTCTATGAACTGAAATGCTCCAAAAATGTGACCACATGGCATCATTTTTTTTGGGCAAATTCACCTTCACGGCTGCTGACAATAACATTCACAAACTTAAAAACTATACGTCGTTCTTTTTTTGAATTGTGTCCCAAATTGCGCTTAAGACGTCAAAAAAAGAGAACAAAACATCGCCACGTTTTGCGCTGATGAACTCATTTGGAACGTCAACATTGACAAATTGGCCTGTTGGAGCATTTTGCGATGGCGATGTGATGGCTTCCATTTAGGACGCGGCGTCCATGTTTGCAAAAGGCTGACGTGCGAGTCGAGGAGCTGAAGCGGAAAGGCAGACTCCGCCCTGGTCTGGATTGGTCGCCAGTCAATCACAGAGCACGTATAGAAGACCGTTCACATTCACACACCGAGTGCAAACGAAGCTGCCTGAATTCTTTCTTTCAAATCAGTTTTTTAGCATTTTGACATCGGCAGACAACATTCGCCAAACAGACTCGTTTACTGTATTTGAAATGCGATTTGTGGCTTTAATGTAGTTCAAAGTTGAAAGAAAGTGACACGAAACGAAGAGGTTTCAAAAAACGTACCCACGTTAGAGCGAATGAACACATTCGGATCGTTTTCACGACTTCACACCACATCGCAACTAAAAGACCATTTTGAAGGCAGAACGTGGCTTCGATTTAGTCCAAGTTGTCAGAAAGTGAAACTGAACACAAACGTTCCAAAAAGGTGAACACATTTTAGTATCAACGAACCCATTTTTTACATCAGCCGACACCAACGTTTTTATCACTTCAAAAACAATATGGGGCTTTAATTTCGTCGACAACGACCAAATGAACAGAAACGAACCACTTTTAATGACGATGGACCCGCTTGTATTATTTTTGGATCCTTTTTCAGCTGTAAAATGTCACTTTACTACCAATAAAGAATTTCTGGAGAAGTCTGATGTGAGGAAGTTGAACCAATAAGATCCATTTTTTTTGTACACATAACCGGTCTGCTCTACTACATTTTGGAATATGAGGCTTTCATTTAGTGCAAAGTTGCCAGACAAAGATGCTAAAGCTTAAAAAACACAACCACAGAGTTGACTAAGAAAACAAAAATGTTTACATCGGTGGAAAACATCCACAAAGTTGAACTGTTTTAAGACATTTTTAAGGCTATAATTGAGTAGAAAGTTGCCAGAAAGTAACACGATGGTGAGAAAAAGCTGCAACATCACGAGCACTAAAGTATGAATAAAGCATTCCCCCTCTTTTTTTTTTATTATCAAATAAATAAGACCTCATTCTGGTGCACAAAGAGAAGTCAAAGCAGACGAGAGTATAATCTCGCGTTTTCCCCAAAAATATATCCCTTGAAAAGTAAGTCAATGAGAGTCGGGAGGTGACACATGCACACGCACAAACGGCGGTGCAAGAGAACCGGCGAGCTGGTGCACGCGCGTACCTGAGGCGCGCCGCGGCGCTTGCTGCTTCCTCCGCGGCATGTCGGCGCGTCTGGCCCCGGGGAAGGCGCTTCCTCTGCCGGCCCCGCTGAGGCGAGGCTTCCCGCGGGTAACACTTTCCCCCACTTGGTCGGTGCTCGCTCGCTGCGCTCAGGACTCCCGCATCGGTGGAGCGCGTGCGTGCGTGCGTGCGTGCGTGCGGGTCGACAAATTCAAATTCACAAAAAAAAAAAAAAAAAAAAATGGCAAAGAGGAGGAGGTCGAGGAGAAGAACCAGGGGTGGCGGCGTCCCTTCCTCGCTTTGCCTCCTCCGGGCTGGCTGCGCTCTCGCTCGGCTTGGCTTAGTAGCTGCGTGTCGCCGCCTCGGTGCCGGGGGGGGGGGAAGGGGTAGTGGAGGTTAAACGCTTCCCCGGTGTGCGCGCGCGCGTGCGTCCGTCCGTCCGTGCGTGCGTGATCTCCTGCAACAGGCGCGCTTGAAGGGACACAATCAAACGACGAGCGTCAGTCAAAAGTGCGCAAAAAAGGGGGAGAAATTAAGAGAAAACGGGGAGGAAAAATGGGGGGGGGGGCGGACGGGGCGCGTGGAGCCTCCTCGACACTTGAACCTCGACGAGGCTGATGATGGGCGGCACGTAACGCGGCACTGTCTACCCCCCCCCTCCTCCTCCTCCTCCTCCTCCCGCCCCTGTCACTCACCCCCCCCCCCAACCCCAACGTTTATCACAACACACACCACGCGCACGCGCACTTACTTGAACTGGAACGGAGCCTTCGCGAGGAGCGTGCGCGCGCACGTGTGCTTATAGCTCCAGGTGTTCAAAGCAAAAAAAAATTAAAAAAATTGTACACCCCCTTAAAAAAAAAAAATCCAGATGATTATAAGGATGAAGAAGGAGGTTATGTGAGGAACAGGGGGTCCATCAATGTTTTCCCCACGCACGTGCACGCGATTCCCTCTCTGTCTCTCTCTCTCTCTCTCTCTCTCTCTTTTTTTTTTTTTAGTTCTTATGAATCGATGAGATTTGCGCTTGATTGGGTCTCCCTGCTTGAAAGGAAAGAGGGAGGAAAAAAGAGGAGGTGGCACTTTTCTTTTATGGCAATTCTTTTTCTTCTTTTTTGAGGGGAGGGGGTGATATTTAAATGAGCCACGCGAGGAATAAAAAGTTGTTTGGGGGGGTTCTCCTCTTTCCTCAATATTCCCACTTTTTGGCAGCCAGGAAAAAGTTGAGCGTGCTTGGAAGTATAATCCCGTAAAGGCGACGGAGAGGGCGGGTGAGTCCTTTTTCTTCTTCTTCTTCTTCTTCTTCTTTGTCCCAGATGTGCAGCGGGAGTCGAATGACGCTCCCGGAGAAAGTGCGCGGACGAGGTGGTCGCTTCGCGGGGGCTGGCAGCTGCGAGTGTCGGCCCGCGCAGGACGATGTTTTCCCGGCAGATCTCCCCGCGAGTGTGCGCGCGTCTGCAGCAGTGCGCGCCGTTAGATCCGCCCAAGCATCTGTCCGTCTCTCCATTGGCGCATCCATCATCGGTGTCTCTCTCACGCACACACACACGCGCGCACGCGCGCGCGCGGGGTAGTACAATGCCCCCTCCCACCTCGCAGAATCCCCACGTCACACTCGCACACAAATGCTTTCAGTTTGCTGCAGTGTGACTGACACGTCCGCGTGCACGTTGGCTTGTACGGCCGGAGAGAGAGAGAGTGGCAGCGTGCACGCGCACCGGGAAAATACTCGCCAATCAATCCAAATGGACACGTTTTTATTTTTATTTTTTTTTTAAACGGGAATAACAAACCACACGGGCCACTTGCAGGTAAATTCAAGATTTGTTGTAAAATGAAAATGTGAACTCGATTTAATTTATAGTGTTACAGTACATATTAGTGTAATTTGGTTGCCACTTGCATTCAAATATTTTTGCAAAGAAGGCTACATAAAAACCCGTGCACAAAAAGTGCAATTTTAGGTTTCGTTTCGGATGAAGATTTAATTTTGTAATCCATAAATTGCTAATTATGTTTACTCGAGTTGTCCAAATAACTAAAGTACTTAACTTTCTGCATGTCATTAGTGTAAAAATAAATTATAAAATAGTTGGAAGTGTTCTTCTTACTTACTGCAGATTGTAGAAATAAAAGCATTAACTGTGTTTGTAAAGTTTTATGGGCTTTATTAACACTTTGAAATCAACTTTGATGTACCGCAGAAACTCTGAAATTATTCAGTAAAAAAGGGACCATATTGTTATACTTTTTGTTTTGTTTTAAGTCATAGAGTTCAGTGCCTTAATGCTGTAAACGTCTATCATAATGTAAAAGCAACTTGGCTTTCGCCGTGATTTTTTCCCCCCATATTAATAACGGAACTTTTTTTTTTTTTTTAAGTCAAAGCACATTGTATTGACTTTAAGGTTAATTTAATGTCATTTAATAACCTGTTATATGCGTTTTTAGTGACACAATCTCACTATTCGCACTAAACAAATTCCACACACGCAACACAAAATCTTATTTGGCCTTCAATTGATCAACTTCACATTTACTAAGAAAACTTTACATCTTGTGTGTGTGAGAAACGTTTTGCTTTACAAACATTTAAAAAAAAAAATGCAAGGAGACAAAGCTAGCGTGCTTGTTTTCTATTTGAGGTCACATTTATTTCCACGGATAATTTGAATTGGCAACAATTATCCACATTTAAACCGTTTTACGCGCGGGGTCCGACTCTTTCAAAGTGCGCGTGCACGTACGTGTCAACTTTTGTCTGTCTTATGTTTTAATTTGTCTAATCTCACACGTTGGCGTCATACATGTTAAAGTTGTGTCTCGGAAAGTGAAGTGCGAGAAACTGCAGGTTGGCGGTTCACGTTGCAATCCTGCGGCCGGGATGAGCGCGTTGGAGGCGCGGACGCGGGTTCCAAAGAGGAGCCTGGAACCCGGGAGGGGGGAAGGAGGAGGGAAAAAGGAGGGTGGGGGTTGAGGGAGGGGGCGACCCCATGGCTAGATCTTTGGCTCCAGAAGGGGCTGAAATAAATACTTCAATTCACGTGAAATGTCTTAAAAATGTAAATCCTGCTCTTGTGGCGTGGATTTGCTAAAAAAAACAAACATGCGCGGGCGTGTGAGTGTGTAAAGTGGGCCAACAATAGATGGAGAGGAATTCAATTCTTTGGATTGTTAAGGGGGGGGGAAATGTTTTTCTACACATGTGCAAAAAAATGCACACTTATTTTTCCCCCTCCACAAAAATGAGAGTAACATTAAGAAAATAAAAATCTCCCCCACTTGTGGCATTTTGCGTACTGAACTTTTTCACATCTTTGATTTGCATCAAATTTCACACACAAAAAAAAAATTGCAAAAGAAAGACTCGACTCTCTTCTTTTACCAGAAAAAACGTTTTCTTCCACTTCTTCCTGCTCTTTATAGCAGCCAGCAGCAAAGCACAACTTGCTTTCACTAAAAAGCACCAGTTTCTCACCAAAGAGCAGGAAAATAATAATAATAATAATAATAATAGAGTTTTTGGTGAAAAACACGTCAAGCTTTTGCACCACCTTAAAAGAGGCTTCCTCAGTTCTGGTCCTCAAGGGCTGCAGTGCTGCACATTTTTGATGCTTTTGTCCTCCAACACACCTGATTCATATCATCAGCAAGCTCTGCAGAAGGCAGATAACGATAGTCATCTTTAGAATCAGGTGTGTTGGAGGACGGAAGGCATTTCAAACCTGCAGGACCTCGAGGACCAGGACTGGGGAAGCCTGACAAACACGCAACTGAAAAGTGAGAGCAAAATAATGACGACTATATAAACATTGACAGACTCCCAGCATGTGTTGAACCTTTTTACATTGTGTTGCGATAGCTGGAAAAAAAAAAGAAGAAAAAAAATGCATGTAATTCGTATGAAACGAGCCAACAAACTGCAGGCTTGGCTGCTCTCAAAGTGTGCTACGCCAACTCCCTCTAGTGGTACCTGAAAAAAAAAATCACTGCCTAACTACAATTCAGTTGTATTGAACTTTTGAAATATAATTGCATTGAATATTTGAAGTCAGGGTAAAACTCCTGATTGTTAAAACTTTTTTTTCCATATAATGATAAATCTGGAATGTATGGCTCTATTAAAACAGGGTTTTACTGTATCATGTATAAGAAGGAAGGGGGGGGGGGTGTAACAGGAGCAAACAATATGTAAGGGCCAGTGTAGAGAGAGAGAGAGAGAAAAAAAATAAATAAAAAGAGTTGGCAGGATTCTGACTTAGAAGTGATACTTCTGACTTTGTGTCGTAGAGCTATGAATTTGGGGGGGGGGCTGCTTTGTCAGAAAGTCCGAATTCTGAAAATAAAGTCAAAATTCTGCCAACTTTTTTTTTTTTTTTTTCTTCTCTTCACTGGCCCTAATCCTCTTCCATAAAACAAGGAGGGAACAGTCCCAAGAAGACAAAACTGATGCCGCGTCCTCAGCGCCTCCCGCCGGGTCGGGCTGCGGCGCAGGGCGGGGGTCGGGAGGGCAAGTGCTGACCGGCCCCGTTTCTTTCTCCGTCCGCTATTACTAGGTCACCGCACACACCGCGTTGTTGCGGTCAGCGCGGCCACCAGGGAGCGGGGGGGGGGGGGGGGGTAATTTAAGCCCTCCTTGATGCAGCCTATTCATCACTGTCCCGTGCGCAGCGCCTCAAAATTAAAGTGCGATCTACAAAGTTAGAGTGAAGGCAGATAACAATTGGCAGAGGTCGGCGGCGGTCTTGACCCCGAAAACGGCGCCTCAGCTGGGCCGCCGCGAGGTCCCGCTTTTTATGAGCGGCGTTATTAGTGGAGCAACGGGAAGAAGCAAATCCGCACAAAAGGAAATAGCGAGCATCATTTGTTTGTTTTTTTGAATTCTAAAGCTGCTTAAACACAGCCGCCTCAAATTTGAGCATTTTCCTTCTCTTCTGAAAGTCCGAAAAGGCGTGATGATCGAATATCACTAAAAAGGATCCCAAGTGATCATCCTGCGGTGTGTGGTGCATTAAGAGGGAATTTTTCTCCTCAAGATGTTCGGAAAACCGTTAGAAACGTGTTCAATATTTAGGATGTTAAATCCGGTTGGTATGCATACTACAATTAAATTAGAGTCAATTTGAGTATTTTTTTTTCCTTACTGATCCAAATAAGCAAAGGCTTGATTGTCAGACGTCATAAATGTCATGTCGGATGTTGTGTCGGATGTGATAAAAGATGATGATGATGATGAGTAATTATCCTGTGGTGTGGGATATATTATTTATCATTTTCCCAATTAACTAATTTGCTCCAAAAAACATATAAAAACATTCTATTTTAAATATTGCCATGGTCCCAGAAACGTATTTATACGTTGTTGTTTTTTTGTTTGTTTGTTTTTGTAATGCTAAAGCATACAAAAGGCTTTGATACAGTTTCTGACCTGGAGCAGTCGCTCAAAGCAGTGGTAGTTATTACAAAAAAAACGGCCAGCAGGTGGCAGCAGAGTATAAGAGATTAATGCTAATTGCTGAAAAACGGAAACAGAGACTCTAATCTTTCTTTTGGTAGGTTCCATGTTTTTAGAGCAAGAGAACATAATATTCTGTGGGCCTTGCACAACCAGTCAAAATCCAGTAAAACTGCCAGGAGCGAAGGGGCTTGCTTCAGTGAAAATGGCTGCGAGTAAATGAGTGGATGTTGCCTCCCCGATCGGCGAGGAAAAAAAGTTTAGACTGACAATTTATTCTAATAATTAGGCCGACTTTTGGGGCTAATAACCGAAAACGCTAAACCTGTCTAATATTTACAATGCAAATGGAACGGCAGCCAATCAGGATGCTCGCAGAATCTGGACGCTGCCAAGCAGAAACCGAGCAACAACGGCTCGTGTTGAGTGTTTTGAGTGAATTAAGACTTGTTGTTGTCTTCTTATGTCATTGCCAGGATATTGGATCAGGAATCGCTATCAGCAGATACTCAAACTCAAAAGGAAAACGATGAGGAAATCTCCCAGCGGAATCTCCAGTCAAGTTCTTATTCGACGGATTCTGAATGAAAGTAACAATTTTAAGGTTACACACAAATGTCATAATAAGATGTTAGTTGCTTGAAAAGCAAACAAGAGCACAGTTTGGGGAGCATGAAAATATGAAATGCTGGGTTCTGTTTTTTCTTTGGATTTTTAGCTCAAGTAATTCCATAAGATTGTAGCAGTCACAAAAGTGGCTTTTAAGGAAAGAAGAGGAAGTTTTGGCCTTTCTCATTTTGTTTATAATACTAACAGTGGTTAACACATTTTGTACGGCAAATAATAATTGAGGCAATGAGTATAAGACATTTGTCAATAAAGTTAGGACAGTTACGTATATGTCAAAATGTGAATTAAAAAAAGTGTACATTTGATTTCTGATGGGAACGCACTTTAAATTTTCACTCTACCTTGGAGGTGTGGTTTTACATTTGTGTTGTTATATAAAGTTAAACGAGATTCAACCGGCCTTATAAATGTATGTCACTGACTGTAAGTCTAATAAAAAGAAAAATGAACATCGCTCAGCTTCATTTGTTCACTAACAAAAGTTTTACATCCTTTGAGACGTCTGTTTTTTCTCAATATTTTTTTTTGTATATCTCAACGAAAAAGTTGTCTGCTGTCAGTGAAAATGTCAAATAATGGCCTCCTTTTACTTGCGTTTAAAGACAACAAGACACTCTAATTGTGGCGTGAGGCAGCATTTTGGAGAACCGCAGTAAAGCAGAACTTGGAAGGATCAAAACGCATCAAGACGACGATTTGACATCCAGCCGGCGTCCTCACCATTTTTCCTCACAGCTCACAGCACCCAAATAGTGCTTTCGAAAAAAATAGATATTTTTTCCACCTGAAAACAAATTTGAGGGCTGACAAGTGCATGCCAAGGCAGCAGGTGGCGCTATAAACACTTACAGGAAAATTACTGTAGCCACTCGGAAAGTCGCGAGACCAAACCGAGACGTTGGCCACGTTGGCAATGCGAGCCCGAGGGCAGTTTGACGTCAATTTCAGTGGACAGCAGAGGGCGCTCACATCCAATATTCACACAGCATCTTACGGTTAACGCTAACCATCTGAATAGTTATAATTCAAAATGCTAATTAATGTGAGACCCCGCAAAAAAACAAAAAACAAAAAAAAAAAAAAAGAACAAACTGCTCTTATTAGTTTGTCATATTAAAACAACAAATCTTCGCTCGCCGATGCCAGTGTGACGAGTCGTTCGGTGTTTTCGCAGCGCAAAGTGTGACGGCGCGCCGCTGAGTGACTCACGACTTCCTCCTTCGCCGACGTACTTGGATGTGTGTGAGCGTGTGTGTTTTTTTTTATGTGTTTGCGTGTGTTTTATGTTCATGTGTGTGTGTGTGTGTGTGTGTGTGCGGAAACATGCTGACAGCTGCAGCTCATTACAGCCACTATTACTGATGGCGACTGCTGGGGGAAATTCCTCCTTGCACACAGCAAAGCGCCCTGTTTACCGCACACGCACGCGCACGCACGCACACACACAGGACAGAGGCGCAACATCTGTAATGCAAACGAGGAAGAAACGAAACATTTACAGCGTGAGAAAAAAAAATGAATAAAAAAAGGAAACATCACTCAGCCATGCAGACGTGCATGTAAACAAACACGCACACACAAACACACGCACACACAAACACACAAACACACAAAAAAGAGGAGATGAGATCACTGAAGTACTCAAAGGTTTGTTACACTGGCAAACATTGATGTCTTCCCTGGCACACAAACAGACAAACAAACATGCACGTGACACACACACGCACGCGCACGCGCGCGCACTGCAGCGTGTCCAGTGACGATAATGAGAGGGCTGAGATCCAAACTCACATGTGCTGGAGACATTAAGGCGGAACCTGCGAGCCGCTACTCTCCATTACTGTTCCACATTGGCTACGCTGTTCTGCCGGGTGGAGGTCCGCAGGGTCTCGGCAGTCGAGATCGGGGACCACCTGGGCAAGAGCACCCCGGGGGTGGGGGGGGAGTACTTTTTTTTTTAAACAGGAACACACGCGAGAAAAAAAAAACAGCCCTTTCTCAAGCATTTGTTGCGGTGCTGCTGGAAAGGAGATTTTCCGACGAGTCACGCGATGCGCTAATAATGCTAACGAGCAAGTCAGGTGGCGTCTATAAAACGTCTGCAGACGCGACGTTCGCTCGAGCCGTCAAAAGGAAGTTAAAGAAGGAAAACGTGAAAGAATGTCGCACTCGGGCGAATGGAAACGCGTTCGTTAAGAGCTGGCTTGTTAGAATCGAACCGCGAGCCGGTCGGCGCCGTGCTGTCATGCGTCTGTCATATTAATTACGCGGCAGGTTTTATTAACAAAGCCACGTGGACGTTTTCGTCCGAGGCCGATTGCTCGCGCACTTGAGCCGCTTCCATACGTCACATCGCCGACTGTAAATGTTTTCCGTCCATCCATTTTCTCGTCCTCATTTGGCTGGCGGGTGAGACAGAATATTTTTCACTTGGCTTTCGGGACGAGGTGGCCCGGTCACATATAGATGAAAGAAACGGTCAACGGGTTTCGTCAAACAAAAGGTTAAGGATAGCGTTCAGCGTAAAATGAGGGTTTGAAGGCCAGGGTTTGGGCTTTCAGATTTGGGTTTCGAGCTAACGTTAGTGCTTTAAATTGCAGACGTATTCGAGTTGTCGGGCCGAATGTGCGAGATGCCAACTTGACCGCTCGGCAGTCGAAACGCAGCGCACGCGCAGCCGGTGTGAACCCGGGGTCAGTCAGACGACTGCAGTGGTCGATCGATAACCGCATATTTGTAAAAATGAACAGTTCATGTCGACAAAGAAAACATTTAACTGGCGTGGTTAGAATCTGTCATCCATCTCAAGTAAGTGAGCTTGACGATTGGAAAAAAATGACATCATCGACTAATAACCTTAATCAAATATTTTCATGACTTTTCTGATGAAACATTGACTTAAAACTAGTTGAATGGTACCTTTGCCTTGGGGGAGGTCTGCATCATTTTTACTGGCACGACGCAACTTTGAGGAGGATGGTAGGAACATTGCCACATAAAAAACGACAAATGTGCTGACTGCTTCATGGCTTACGTCACTTCCCCCTTTCCACATTCGCTCCAAAGACGAAAGTCAATTTGAATGCCGACGCACATCAACTGCTTCCCTGGCAGAAACTGCAAAACAACTGAAAAGTTTTGTCTGAGGAGCCAAAAAAGAAAAAAGAAAAAGGGAAGCGACCCGGATAAAAGAACAGTCAAGGATCTGGATTTCACTCGCTAGCGGGAGCTAAATAAACGACGCCATGCGCTTGTCCTTATGGTAAATGTAGTCTTCCTTCAGACATAACATGACCTCTTTTGTCCATATGTTTGTCCAAAATCACCTCAAACTGAAAGTTCCTTAGTGTTGCTTTCAGTCAAGCCCTAACAAACACACACACAGAATCACAGGCACTGCCACAAAATGGAGGATGGAGTAACGGACCTTCGGGGGTCTGCGGGGGCCACGGCAAGATGCGAGTTGAGCCGACATCGGCGCAAAAAGAGCACATATGGCACTCGCCACTGCAAATTACCACCGCCGGACCACCGGGCGGAGGACGTCGGCCGACCGCCGGGATTTTGGGGCGCTGAGTGACGGCCGTGAAAACGAGAAGCGGCGTGTCGGACGGCGGGCGGAACGCTGACCGCCGCATCGTCATGACGACGCATCGCAGGTTTAGAGGATGTTTGCCGAGGCTTTTCCCTCTCAAGTGTCACTCTTCCCCGGGGAGGATCACGTGGAGTTAAGCCGTGTGTGCGTGTGTGTGTGTGTGTGTGTGTGTGTGTGTGTGTGTAGGGATTGAGGATAGGATACATCCTTTTATCTGTTACTAGGGATGGCCACTAGGCACTCACCAGGCGAAATCCACTCACTGAAAGGACGGATAAGTGTGTGTGTGTGTGTGTGTGCGCGCGCGCGTGTGTGTGTGTATGTATCACTGCGCTTTTCTCTAGAGGGGGGAGCTCGGAGTTGAAAGGTCAAACAAACGTAGGGCAGTTCAGTAAGCAAGCTGGCAAGCGGAACAAAAAAGTGTGTGTATGTGTGAGTGCTTCAAGCCAGGGTTAGGGTTTCAAAACAGACCGAGGGTTCGGGTTGTGGCTTCAAGCAAGGATAAACCACATTTAGGGTTTCAAGTGGGGGTTTGAAATGAGGGTTTTAAGACAAAAGTAGGGTTTTCCAGAAAAGGTTGAATCAAGGGTTTTAAGTGAGGTTTTATACTTAAGGTTTCAAGGCAGGATTAGGGTTTCAAAATATATGAGTTTTGGCTTCAAATTAAGGTTTCAAAACAAGGATGAGAAGTTTCAAGCCCGAGTTAGGGTTTCAAACAAGTATCAGGGTTTCCCCAAAAATACTTTAAGCATGGGGTTTTAAAATCAGGGTTTCAAAGCAGGCTTAGTGTTTTAAATGAGGTCTTCAAGCCACGTCAAAGATTTCTAATTAGGGTTTCAAGCAGGCGTTTGAAATTAAGGTTTCAAGTCAAAGTTAGGGTTTCTTGTAAAAAGGTTGAATCAAACAATTGAAAATCTTTAGAGTGAGGATTAAGTTTTGAAGCCAGGATGATGGATTCAAAATTAGGGTTTCAACTCAAGCCAGCATTTTGGATTGAAACACGGGCTCGTTTCAAATGAGGATTTTTTTGTCGGCACTAAAAATGATTCAAGTGTGAATTTACCCAACTAAACAGTATTAAAGTTGAATCTACTGTAAAGTATGGAATGTGTCTTCTTTTTTTCTCCATTCTTCCCAAAGAGTCACTATTGGTTTTGTGAAAGTGATGAATGATGCAATTTCACATTAAATGAGGCCAAACAGGAAATCAATATTTCCTCCCTTTCACTTTTTTCTCCTCCCTTCGATCACTTTGCAGTTATTTATTTCCTCCCAAATGTGAAATAAGAATGACATCATGTTGTCTAACACTAACTAGTCCAGTGGACAGTAACTTTTACAAGTAACTTGGATCGGAATTGAATATTCATAAATTCATATCAATATGTATTTACACCTTTAAACATTTACCGTGAAGACAATTAGCATTCAAACGGTCATTGAGCAAAAGGCATCCGGTTGACACGATGATGTCACAATCGTAACTAAACATGAACTCGAGTTCTAAAAAGGTTCTCCAAAACATGACAATGAGTTCACACCGCGTTACGCTGTCACACCTTCGCCGTCTTCCAACACGACGGGTTACCGTGACGACCTGCGCTCAACGTGACACAGGCGGAGGCGGAGGGGAGCCACCTGACAACGCGACGTGTTAAAAGCCAAACCGTGTCTTTTAGGACTTTTCTTCTGTGGCGTGTTTTTGCCGCCGTGTTCCGAATCACAACAGGACGTCGACGCGGGGACGACATATTGTAAGAATCTCGGCTGGGCAGATTTGCACGCTTGCATTTTGGCCCGAGCGCCATCAAAAACCACACACGCGCATTTGAGGGCACACACGTCACTCACCAATAAGTTCTTGTTTTTCCACACACTTGTGTCCCAACGATCATCTCACACACACACACACATGCTCACACACGTTTGTCTTTGTATCGTAGTGGGGACATCTCATTTACATAATGCATGTCCTAGCCCCTTACCTTAACCTTAACCATCACAAATGATTGTTGACTAACCCTAACCCCAACCCTGTCAGAGTGGAACGCGAGTTGTTGAGGGAGGGAGGGTGGGCCCGCCCAAATGCAGGGAAACAGGAATCAAGTGCAATGCGTGGTATTTTATTAACCATAGCTGACAGAAAGGTGAGCAGACAACCATAACTGGATGAGACGTGACTGGACTGGTCGCCATGACTGGACGAGACACGAGTAGATTGGTCAGGAGCTGATTTTCCTTGACTTGACTTGGCTGTGACGATGACGACTTGGTTGGCTGTGACGATGACGTCTTGGTTGGGTGTGAGCATGACGACTTGGTTGGGTGTAACGATGACTTAGATGTGACGGAGATGACTTAGCTGTGATGGCGATGACTTAGCTGTGACGGCGATGACTTAGCTGTGACGGCGATGACGGCGATGACTTAGCTGTGACGGCGATGACTTAGCTGTGACGGCGATGACTTAGCCGTGACGGCGATGACTTAGCCGTGACGGCGATGACTTAGCCGTGACGGCGATGACTTAGCCGTGACGGCGATGACTTAGCTGTGACGGCGATGTCAATGGCTACTTGGCGGTAGCGAAGACGACTTGGCTGTGACGAAGACTTCGACGCACAAACTTCCACGCATAACGTAAGCAATGCACCCACACCAACTGGACAAACACAACAGACTAAATACACCAACACTAATGAGACACACCTGAGGAAGGGAAGACACACAGGTGGGCATGTATAGAAATAACGAGACAAGGAAAGAAACCAGGAACACAAGACGAAAAACACCAAACAGATAAAAAAACAACAAGCACACCCATAAAAAACAAAAAGCCAACCCCCACAGAACTGAAACGTGACATACGCTAACCCCAACCAAAACCTAAACTCTAAAACCAAAAAAAATGTGTCATGTCATTCCCCACAATGGTAGTTAAACCAGGAGACACACACGTCCGTGTATGTCCCCACAATGTAGCAAAGACAAAGACACACATCAACCATCAGTTTGTCTGTTAAATGTACATGTTCAACTTCACACACTTGTCAAGAGTCACGCATGCTTGCATCAGTTGTGCGCCATAAGCTCGAGGGGGGTGGTTGACGGTGGTCTTGGAGCGGGGGGGGGGGGGTGGTTGACGTAGAGCGGGTGTGGCGGCGGGCGAGCTTGACAGGAGGCGAGGAGGAAGTACACAGGAAGTACATTAGTTATCACTCCCGTGTCTTCTCCACCTTTTCACTTCTCATCATGGCCACCTGACGCCTCAGACGCCGTCATGTCTCGCGTGCTCCACTTTGGCGTCTGCCCCCCCCACCCCGCCGCCGCCCTCCCCGTGACGCTTAGCAAAAGCCGCTCAAGCCTCAAGACAACGGGATGAAATATTTAAATGAAAGGAGAAAAGACAGGATGGGAAAGGGCGGGGCTGGATGTTTGCGGCGGCCCGCTCGCCGGAATTGGTTTAGTCGGCTGAGAAGCGACGGGGGATGAATTCAACGATTCATATTGTACGCTACGTGGAGTTCAAAGTCGTTGGTTTGGAAGGGTAAAGCGTTAGAATGACATCATGGCGTGACATCACAGTGCAAGGCTCCTATCAATTCCGTTGACATTTTTTATTGTTGACAGGCAGCTCTTTACTACAAAAATAAACCAATTCATGCTAGCATACCAACTCTTGAATGTTAGCAAGAGATCCGTTTTCATTAGAAATTGTACACGATAATAAAGCACGAGGTATAATTAATTTCCAATTAAGTTTCTCTTGACATGTTAGCATCAATTGTTGGCATTTTGACCATTCTCATTCCCTTCTGGTTTGATGTGTAATCCTTATGGTTCTGCCATTACGCAATTTGTACCAAGTTGCGACTGTGGTATAAATAATGTTAGAATCCTAATGGAAGCTGCTTTAGTGCGGTGTGTAATTAGGTTGTTACTTGGGTGTAAAAAGAAGACTTAAATCGGAAAGTTGGTTATGATTTGAAAGATGTTAATGCATCGAATCAAACCCAATTGAATCGTTCCACTTTAAAAAAGATCGAAATACCTAACAAATCGTCTTATTGGAGAAATGTATCTTTGAAGGAAATTCAACATTTACAGTACTTTACAAGTTATTCCATATGTATGCATTTAAAATGACAAAAATAAACTCATTTCCCCAAATTAACCATATCGAATCGAATCGTAATCACACCGAACCAAATTGTTCCGCTTCAAAATCAAAACGTCCTTGAATCGAATTGTACCCAATGTACCAAATTGTCGAGATGCACAGACTGAGCACCGAGTGAAGGGGGATTACTTCTGTCGATCGCAGTGAGTACACACGGTCCTTCTCAATCCGTGTACTTTTGTGAGGCTTTGCATTATCAAGTATTCGCTGAAAGTGCTGAAGCACACGCCAAAAAGGTGGGCACTTCCATCAATCATCAATTCCAGTCAATGACGATGCCCACCTCTGCTAGTCGCTATTAGCATACTAACTGTTAGCATCTGAGCTGTTTTTAGAAATAGTGCCAGACTATATACAGACAATAACTGAAATGCTTATCAGTCTTCCGAAAGAGATTTTTTTACACTCTTATCTGGCTATATCCTAGCATAGCATTTGTTAGCATGTCATTATTCTTCCTACAGTATTACAGTTAAGAATGTTAAAATGTAACTTCAAATATTGCCTGTAGCCTACATTAAATATATATTTTTAATAATGACGATGGAACTCTTTATTTCTACTTCCATTATTTCCTACGGGAAAATTTGTGACTTGGAAGTCAACCAAGATCGTAGAAGGACTTTGAAGGTTCCAGTGTATTATTAGAAGTTGTTGGTCTCCCTGGAGAGCCGGTCGGGGCGCGCAACATGCGGCCATTCAGTAGTTGAGCGTTACTTCAAATAAACATGGCGTCTCCCAGCGCCGGCCCCCGGCAAACAAAATGGAAACGGCGAGGGGATCAGAGGCGTGTGATTGGCCGCAGATGTGCGTCCCGTCTGGGTTTGCTTAAAGGGCCGCCGCTGCCAGGAACATTCGGCAGGATTCAATAAATAGAGCTGTTAGACGCGAGCCATTTCCTTGTCACCATGTCAAGGTTTTCCTTAGAGCGGATGTTTCGCATTTTGACTGCTTTCACTCTCACTGCGGGCACACGCACGTACGCACACGCACGCACACGCACGTACACGCACGGAGGACTATTACACTGTACATAAACTTTA
This sequence comes from Leptonotus elevatus, assembly GCF_054856555.1. NCBI lineage: Eukaryota > Metazoa > Chordata > Actinopteri > Syngnathiformes > Syngnathidae > Leptonotus > Leptonotus elevatus. The sequence continues at coordinate 1,475,898 of NC_141241.1, read as the reverse complement.
CCGTTCCTATATTGATGTTATGATTGTGGTTATGGGCACTTTTCACACAAACATGTCAAAACAGAATAGCTATTTCCAAAAAAAAGCCACCATAAAAACCTTTTACAAACTCTGGAAACAGTTTTATTGCTCTTAACTGCCACACAAGGTTGACTGGTTCGTAGGTCAGTCAGTCTGTGGATCAGAGAGTTAGTTGGAGAGTCAGTCAGTAAGTCAGTTGATCGTATCGCTGTTCTTGCATTTAGTTTATCAGGTCATTTGGTCGGTTAGTCACACCGTCAGCCTGTCGTTGAGTGAATTAGTTGCGTAGTAGTTCAGTCAGTCAGTCACTCAGTCTTGCAATTAGTTTATCTACCAGTTTTGTTGGTTAGTCAGCCTGTCTAAGTTAGCACGATAGTGAGTAAGGGCGTCCGTCAGCCTGTCACTAATAAGTGAGTATGATTGGTAGTTAAACAGCCAGTCAAATAGTTAGTCAGTTTGTTGGGTAGTTCAATTGGTAGGTTAGTAAGTCAGTTGATTGTATGGTTGTTCTTGCATTTAGTTTATCAGTCGATTTTGGTCGGTTAGTTACTCAGTCAGCCTGTCATTGAATGAATTAGTTGCGTAGTAGTTCAGTCAATCAGTCAGTCTGTCACTTAGTCTTGCAGTTACAGTATTTAGTCGGTCAATCGGTCTGCCAGTCAGTCAGTTAGTTGGTCTTGCAGTTAGTTCATCCGTCAGTTTAAGTTGGTTAGTCAATCAGTTAGTGAGCCTGTCACTAAAGGAATGAGTCGGGTAGTTAGTAAGTCAGTCAATCAGGTCTTTAGTTTGGCAGAAGTTGAATAATCAGCCAATCAGACAGTTGGTCAATTGGTCAGTTGGGTGGTCGTGCAACTAGTTTGTCACATGGTTGGTTGGTTAGTCGGTTGGTCTGCCTATCCGGCAGTCAGCTTTCCAATCACTGAGTTAGTTGGATAGTTTGTCATTTAGTCAGTCAGTTGGTCTGCAAATGAACTCTTATAAAGAACAATCTTTGAAAGTAGCGCAAAGGTTTGATGTCATTTGTGTCCATTTCACGGGCATTCCCCATCTCGTTTTACACCTTGACCACCCCCCGTCTCCTCCCCTCCTCCACCCCCCGACTAGGCGAGGAAGGTGATCAAATCATCGTATGGAGAAATCCGGGCCGAGTGGTAAAGGTCACGGTGAGGAGTGCGTAAAAATGGATGAAGCCTAATGATTAGCTCAACCTTTAGCTAATCAATAATCATCTCGCTGGCCTGGTCGGCCATTAACCTCGGCCGCTATTGTCTCCTCTGGCAGCTTTATGGCGGAGTGAATATGAGCTCCAATAGATTCCTGTTATTAAGTCCTCTCAGTTTAGCTACGAGACGACAGTCGCAGTGGATATAAAAATAGTTAAAAAATAAATAAAAAGGGCGAGAGAGAGAGAGAGAGAGAGAGAGAGAGAGAGAGAGACAAAGACCTATGAATGTTTCACACAAGTACCTGTAAAATCCACCTGTATTCAACCTGGGAAGCGACAGATTCAAACATTTCTAAAGAAGTAGACTGCAGGTCCAAGTTCCCTTTTCACGTACAATTTCAAGTGGCACACATCCGATACGAGTCGGCACGTACCGACGACACTTTTTTTCAAACAGACTTCAAGTACAAGTACTTACGCTTCAGCACTCGCCGACACCAAGTACCGACACTTGGCTTCCTGGTTCTGGGCCATAATTCCTTGAGCCAAAATGGACACTTGGCTCAGGACTGCGGGAAGAAGCAAGAAGAAACCCAGAACGTTGTTTACAGTGCAGTATAAAACAATAAACAATAAAATCCACAACCATCAACAGCGGGCAACAAGGAAGTAAACAATAATAATACAGCACATGAATAAATTCAACATTTTATATCATTTAGCTGGCCTGGACTCTCCTCACAATTCATTTTGAATTAAGGGAAAACTCTACATTACGACACATGATTTCTATGTTTAATGATGGCTTCACGCTGCACTTGCATGGACAGAAATCCGATACAGTAAATTTGCATGACGATTTGGGAGAGGCCCGATTCCGATCTCTTCTGAGGAAATCCAATTCAAAGCAGTTTTTCTCTCTCTTTGCTACTATGACGACGCATATCACAATTTTGACACTGGAGAGCAAAAACAATTGTGAATACATGCACATGTTTGGTTATAATCATATTGTAAACAATAAAAGTGTGATTTAAAGGACGTCTCTCTCCACACGCACACACACTTGAATTCTCATGAGTGTGTATGTGATGCCATCTTCATCACGGCGTCTCCCTCTTTATTGCCTTTAATGACGCCGCCTTCTCCTTTCATTAATTCTTTATTGATTCTTCCCGACGCCGCCTGAATTATTTTTCAATTACAGCGGATAAAACAAAAGAAAAAAAATATCTTTAACACACACGCGCGCACACACACACGCTCACACATATATAGGCAACAAAAAAGATGTTTTTGCAAATGTTTTTTTTTTCCCTGTCTTTGTTGCCTTTGTCCGACACGGCAAGATGACGGCACCGAGGGGTGAGGTAAAGGTCAGTCGAGACACTTTGGACAGGTGTCTGCGTATGTGCGTGCGCGTTCGTGCGTAGTGCGGGCGTTAAGAATTCACGAGGGCCAGCAGGTAGCGGCGGAATCTTTTTGTGAATGATGTTTCCAATAGCAGAAAGCATCGGCAGCGCGATGAGCCCCTCCGAGGTCGGCGGCGATGGAGCTGGTGGTCGCCCACAGGTCATTAATTACTACAATTATTCACCCTCATATTGCAGACGCGTATCGACTGGCGCGTTTGTCTGACGAAGCACCGGCGGGGCGACTTGAACTTGCGCAAATTAAGCCCGATTTTCATGACAAGGTGGGATGGAGATGGATTTTATTTTTTTATTTTTTTAAATCTTCAGTGATTTCTACTTTTCTTCGGAAGGCCTTTGTTGTCCCTTTACATCTCATTATCTTGAAGGTTGAAGGCAATTTTAACTGTTTTTTTTTTCTATCTATCAAAATAAAAACATGTACAGTAAACAAATGTATCAAACGTCGCACAGAAAGCTCCTCAGTGGATAAGTTCCATCCAGAGTTCAAAATAAGCACTGAACCCACCAAACGAAAAACTAGAATCTCTTCTTCCACTAGAAAAAAAAAGAAAAAGTTTGGATCTTTGTATTTCTTTAGTAATCCGGACTAGAGACATTCGGACCAGTGACATTGACACGAATGTTTTGCTTTTGTGACCATTCAAACTAGAAAACTGCAAAAAGTTCACAGAATCAGCAGCATCTCTTAGAAAGTTAACCAAATATTTGAAACAATAAAATCCCTGAGGTTAACCCAATTAAGATGACGGGATATCGGCCAGCATATTTTTCAAAAAAAAGGTACCAATATGTATAAAGAAGGCCAAATATTGGCTAATCTCAACCCAAGTGGCCCCACAGTGCCTACAGGTAACGTCTGTTGTGACTTATGAAATAAAATTGAATCGCTTTCAACTGGCGTCTCACTACGCGGCGTAGCTAACCTCTTATTAGTCTAAATAACAGAAACAGAAAGCATCAAGAGTGTGCGAGTATCATATAACCGCCATAAATGACATCAGCATAACAAAGTGTCCTTTTGAAACAATGCGATATCTTATACAACCATTCCAGCAGAACGTTGGCTAAACAACAACATAAAATGGAGATAAAACTCACCCAAGCTGCCAATTGGCAGTGGAAATATCTGTTATTTCGAACCATTTTGTGTTCGAGTCCCTCCTTCTCAGTTCCAACATCAAGTGTGTTTCCACGGCCACTGAAGCTAACTGATGCTAACGCTAGCAGACACGTATCACTCAAGCAGTCCCATTACTACTTTCTTAGTCGATTTGTTGTTATTATTCAAATGTGACGGCTTTAAAACAACTACCTAATCCGTATGTATTTTCAGCTAGCACTGCTAGAAACGGGACAGTAACTAGTAGCTCTTTCCCTGGTCAACACTCTAACCAATTAAGGAACGTTGAAGCGATGATGTCATGCAGCTGTGCGGTGGCAACTTTCTCCTTATATGGCAACTCAAAAATGCCGATATGTGATTGGATAAAAGCTTAAATGGGCTGCTCTGGGAACAAGCACACTCGAGGTGTGAGCAAACAATTGAAGAGAACAAAGTCAGTAAAAAACTTGTTTTGTATTAGTTAAACATGTTTAGTCGTTTTTTATTGTAATAGACTTGATTTTGTTGTATGTGAACCGCAAGGTTAATATGTGTGCAATTTTATTTCATGATGACTGTCAGTTATGTGGTAATTGTGTTAAGATGCTCGTGCGAGCTTCTTTTGAAAGCTTAAAGTGCCTCTGCTTTCCCACAATATCAATGAGCGGTATTCCTTTACATTGCATTGTTTCAACATGTTTTCATTATAAAAAAAAAAATTATGATTAGTGTCCATTTTCGTCCAGTTCAATTTACAGAAAGTATCGTAAACAAACATGACACCGCAGAGAAGAGCGACACTTTCAGAGGGAAGTGGAAAGCAAATTTGAGCATGGCGAGTGATATAATTGTCTTTTATTGAACCTTCAAAGTAAAAAAAAAAAAAAAGTGGAACTGTGTCACACTTTCAAACCGGTTTTCCATTTGAGCACGATGTAAACCTTGTAAAGAGTAACGGGAGTAACTCTTTCTGCTCTTGTATGCAAACGAGTTATCACAAATGTTTCAGAAAACGAGATTTGGACCTAAACGTGAATGTAGTCACAGAGGGTCATTTATTTTATTTTATATATAAGTAAGGGAGGGGGGGGCTGGTGCTTGAGCACCACTTGTGGTCTACGTGTGCACGTGCCTGATTTCGGCTCAAACTGACAAATCCGACACAGCTTTCATGCATCTGCGGCAACTGTGAGTACGAAAATAAGATGGCTGTGGTGGTGGATGAGAATAGCGGTTAGCCATGCTAGCTAGGTTGTGGTGGTGGATGAGAATAGCGGTTAGCCATGCTAGCTAGGTTGTGGTGGTGGATGAGAATAGCGGTTAGCCATGCTAGCTAGGTTGTGGTGGTGGATGAGAATAGCGGTTAGCCATGCTCGCTAGGTTGTGGTGGTGGATGAGAATAGCGGTTAGCCATGCTAGCTAGGTTGTGGTGGTGGATGAGAATAGTGGTTAGCCATGCTCGCTAGGTTGTGGTGGTGGATGAGAATAGCGGTTAGCCATGCTAGCTAGGTTGTGGTGGTGGATGAGAATAGCGGTTAGCCATGCTAGCTATATAAGTAAGGGGGGGGGGGGCTGGTGCTTGAGCACCACTTGTGGTCTACGTGTGCACGTGCCTGATTTCGGCTCAAACTGACAAATCCGACACAGCTTTCATGCATCTGCGGCAACTGTGAGTACGAAAATAAGATGGCTGTGGTGGTGGATGAGAATAGTGGTTAGCCATGCTAGCTAGGTTGTGGTGGTGGATGAGAATAGCGGTTAGCCATGCTCGCTAGGTTGTGGTGGTGGATGAGAATAGCGGTTAGCCATGCTCGCTAGGTTGTGGTGGTGGATGAGAATAGCGGTTAGCCATGCTAGCTATATAAGTAAGGGGGGGGGGGGGCTGGTGCTTGAGCACCACTTGTGGTCTACGTGTGCATGTGCCTGATTTCGGCTCAAACTGGAGCTAACAAATGTTTTGTGATACCCAATAAAATAGCATTAATAGCGGTTTCCTACGTTTGTGTAGAACCCGAGCAATGCGTTGCCTTCGAGTGTGTGCATGAAGCGCCCTCTCCCATCTGTGTGATATACGCCGCTCTAATTGTCGGGCCTGGCCCCAACATTCCTGGCCACGGCCGGCCCACCAACACCGTGTCACTTTAACAACTGCAAATTATCGCCGCCATGGAGCTGGCGGCCTGGCGGCGGCTCCCAGAGTACGGATCGGCGTTTCCTCTCGTAAATCATGGCCTCTTCTACCGCTGACCGACGTTTTTACCGCGACATTACTGCGTCTGCTTTGAGTCGGCCGAGTCAGACGATTCTCCGGGCCCCCCGTCGCTGTTACTCGACCGCCACTATTGATCCGGCGGGTTTCCCCATCATGGCTTGCAGACAGTGAAAAGGCAGATGACGGCCGTAGAAAAGGAGATGGTGATCTCCGGCTCTGGATCATGTTGTCTCATCTGCTCTACAGGCGACAAGTGGCTTCATCTTCTGCTTCTGAATCCCAAAAATGCATGATTTTTTACATTCTATTTATTTCCCACAAACTTTTTACACCAGTACTACTGGTTTTCCCATTGAACACAATGTATTTATTTTTAACGCTACTCACGTTGTCCTTGGGGCTAACTATTAACTACTGGCACCATGTTTTTTTTTATAAAGAATGCACAAAAAGTAGATTTTATTTTTTTGTAAAATCCTATATGATTTATAAAAATAGTTAAATTGTAAATAATCTGATAACAATTAACATGACTTATTATTATATTTTATTAGCAAACTAAAAAAGTAAACTGAATAATTGGCTAATGATTTAATTCTAAATAAAAAAAGAGCATGACTTATTTTAATATTAGAATGAAAATTCTTACACAAGAAAATGAGTCAGACAATTCTACATAAATCACAAAATATTGGTAGATAATGAATTTTACATAATACAAACATTTGTGAAAAAGGAAAAAAAATTAAAAATTCCCGTTCATTATCATCATCATCCTTGTCATAATTCATATGTAATACAATTTTAAAGAATGGGCCTCTAAAAATCAAATATGTCCCTGGAGCACAAATATCTGGCCGCCCCTGCTTAACTCAATCACTACCCTTGACGGCTATAGACGTCAAAAATTCATTTGAAAAAAAAAAAAAAAAAAAAATATATATATATATATATATATATATAAAATAATAATAAAAAAAATAAAGAGCAATGATGATGACATTTCCGAATGAACAATACTGAGCTCTTTCTAAGAAAAAAGAGAAGAAAAAAAAATTCATTTGAACTATTTCTATTAGTTTAACATTTTTTCTACTTTTGTTAACAAGTGTATGAAAACCTTCTTTTTTTTTTTTGTACATTTAGAACAGATATAAAATTTGTGATTAATTGTGAGTTAACTAGTGAAGTCATGCGATTAATTACGATTACACATTTTAATCTCCTGACGCCACGAATTTTTAATAATCTTTAAATCGTGTCAGGCGATTATAATTTGTAATTGTAATTAATCGCATGACTTCAACAGTAAATCACATATTTTATATCTGTATTTAAAAAAAATATATATATATATATAGGTTTTCATACTCTTGTTAACAAAAGTGTTGTTTTTTTTAAACTAATAGAAATAGTTCAAATGACATTTTTACGTCTATAGCCGTCAATGGCAGTGAACGAGTGAAGATGCCAAGTGAGCTGAAATGTGTCAGGTTAAGCGCAAGCTTTCCCAACGGTTGGCCCATTCAAAGTTTGCGGTTGGTCTGTCCAAGTCACCCGAAATGGCCTGAAAAACTCCCCCGACGCGTACACAAATGCTTGAGCAAGACGTTTTCCCGCCGCCACAGCCTGCCACGGGCTCCGTCGCTCTGTCAGCGCGACGCATAAAATGATCCCGACCGCTCAATCGGATGCGGCCTAAGTAGTTCCGCATGGCCCAGCTCGTCGTCTAAGTGTTTCAGCGTGCGGCGACAGAAGTGCGCGCCAGCGCCGCCACGGGCCGAGACCCGGGACCTGGACCGGAGCTGCGTCTAATGAGAGGCAGATTGAAAGCCGGCCGTGATTGATTTCCTGCATCTTGATTTGATATCCTGAATTAATCATGGGAACTTGAATAATAGATAAAGGCAAAATAAAATGCATGTACTCAAAGCACTCAATGGCGTATCTCCTGCTCCATCATATTTGACGTCACGGAGAAGTGGATGCGGAACGCCGCCAGCTCTGTTGTTTTGTGTGTGCGTGCGATAGACGAGAAACAGGACATTTCTCCTTCTTCTGCTTTTTTTTGCTGTAACAGAAACCCTGCGAGACTCTTTAGCTTTTAGTCCGTGTGATCTTGAGTTTCGTCGCGCTCGTCGTGCATCTCCTTGAAGTCCCTGGAAAGTGAAAATCTTTTTTTTTTTTTCTTCTTTTTTTCTTTTTTTCTTCTTTTTTTTTCTTAAGAGCTCAGTATTGTTCATTCGGAAATGTCATCATCATTGCTCTTTTTTTTTTTTTTTTTTTTTTTTTAATTTTTAAATTTTTATTATTATTTTTTTTTGTGTGTGTGTGGAAAGTGAAAATCGATGTCTTCTAAAACTAACGCAGCAAAGAAAAATGTCTTGTTAACGACTCCGAATAACAAATTTGAATGATTGAAAATATCACCAAGTATATAAAATGAGGCTTCAAGGTCGTGCAAATTCAGTCCACTTTCTGGGTTTCGTACATTTCTTATCCCCCGCACAACTGTTGAAAGCAGCGGTGGGCAATCTCGGTCCTGCAGGTTTTGGAGGTTTCTCACTTTCCAACGCAAGCTGATTCCAATCAACAGGATCGTTATCAGGCTTACGCAGCGCTTGCTGACGAGCGGATCATATATCAGCTGTGTTGGAGAAAGGAAACATCCAAAACCTGCAGGAAACAAGACATTATTAAACAGGAAATGCAAATGTTTCAGACTAACTGGACTGTACAAAGGTAACGATTCTTTCATGTACCAGCAGAGGGAGCCCCTGATTAGTTGACTAGGGGCCAAGTTGACTTTACTACCACATGTTTACCACTTGAATTAAAAAAATAATAATTATATCTTCTTCCAGACGGCGAACTTACAGAGGACTTTCAACATGTCTGGCTGCTGTCATCACCAGATTCAAACGCTCTGTTGGAGAGTGAAATGGCCGACCGACAAATCCGACACAGCTTTCATGCATCTGCGGCAACTGTGAGTACGAAAATAAGATGGCTGTGGTGGTGGATGAGAATAGCGGTTAGCCATGCTAGCTAGGTTGTGGTGGTGGATGAGAATAGCGGTTAACCATGCTAGCTAGGTTGTGGTGGTGGTGGATGAGAATAGCGGTTAGCCATGCTAGCTAGGTTGTGGTGGTGGATGAGAATAGCGGTTAGCCATGCTAGCTAGGTTGTGGCGGTGGATGAGAATAGCGGTTAGCCATGCTAGCTAGGTTGTGGCGGTGGATGAGAATAGCGGTTAGCCATGCTAGCTAGGTTGTGGCGGTGGATGAGAATAGCGGTTAGCCATGCTAGCTAGGTTGTGGTGGTGGATGAGAATAGCGATTAGCCATGCTAGCTAGGTTGTGGTGGTGGATGAGAATAGCGGTTAGCCATGCTAGCTAGATTGTGGTGGTGGATGAGAATAGCGGTTAGCCATGCTAGCTAGGTTGTGGTGGTGGATGAGCATAGCGGTTAGCCATGCTAGCTAGGTTGTGGTGGTGGATGAGAATAGCGGTTAGCCATGCTAGCTAGGTTGTGGTGGTGGATGAGAATAGCGGTTAGCCATGCTAGCTAGGTTGTGGTGGTGGATGAGAATAGCGGTTAGCCATGCTAGCTAGGTTGTGGTGGTGGATGAGAATAGCGGTTAGCCATGCTAGCTAGGTTGTGGTGGTGGATGAGAATAGCGGTTAGCCATGCTAGCTAGGTTGTGGTGGTGGATGAGAATAGCGGTTAGCCATGCTAGCTAGGTTGTGGTGGTGGATGAGCATAGCGGTTAGCCATGCTAGCTAGGTTGTGGTGGTGGATGAGAATAGCGGTTAGCCATGCTAGCTAGGTTGTGGTGGTGGATGAGAATAGCGGTTAGCCATGCTAGCTAGGTTGTGGTGGTGGATGAGAATAGCGGTTAGCCATGCTAGCTAGTACACTAGTACAGCATCCACGTAGTCACGCCTGAACCGCAAACATTTATAAACATTGTCTAATTATTTGGGGGGGGGGGGGGTTAGTGTCTATGATTGACGAATGTGCTTTGACAGTTTGCGAAATGTTCTTTGATTGTTAGTAAAAGTATTGTTTATGCTTTGACTTGACATGTTTTTGCTGTTGTTTATTCTAATATTGCCTAAGTTTATTTTATTTTTATTTTTAATTTTTTTACATGAAACATAATTAAGAAGGCTATCTGTGATAACAATTAGCATTTTACACAACACTGTAACTCATTAAAATGAAAATTATTTGATGGGCATGCTTGACAAGAACGATATAGCCTCATCAAAGCTCTAACATAAAGCTAATATTAATGTTAATAATTGCAGATTTTTAGCACTTTATTTTTTATTTTTTTAAAGAACATATGGAATATCGGAAAAACGAGAGCACATTCAGGAGGAAAAAAAAAACATTTTCAGATCCAGCAACATTAAAATACCCCAAAAGCAGTGCCACCAAAATTACTACACCAAAAAACTACATTTAGCAAATTAGTTTAAGTGTTAATCATTTGTTTTTATTTGTGTCTATTCCTTTCCATCGTAAAGTGTCTTTTGTGAAACTCAAGCTGAAAAAATATAAATGATGTCAACTTTGATTCGCATTTTAGTGAGACTCACTGTTGCAGTTTTTCTTGCTTCTTTTCGTGAGCGCGTGGGGACGTATCTTGTGAAAATGAGGTTACGATTTCAAGCAAAATTAGCTTTGAAGTTTATAGTTTCAAATTAGGGTTTCAATCCTGGATTAAGGCTTCAAGCATCGCCGGAGTTTGCCGATCACAATGCCCACTTGTTCAGGAAAAAAGCAATTGCCTTTTGTTGCGTGGCTCTTGCATCGCTCACTTGGTGCAAGTCGTCTCGTAAACGTAAATACATATTTATATGTACTATATACATTTATGCCAGTAGAATGCAGTAAACAACAGCGTGATCTGCATGAAGCTCATTTGTTAGCCGGCACAATCGCAGCCCGCTTTGCTGTTGTGACATCAGAGGAATTATGAAAGCATTTCCTGCTCATCGGGCGGCGGGAGAAGGATGAAGCGGCGCTGGCGGGCGGGAGGCGGTAGGGAGGCCGTCATCCCCCTCCTTCAATTGGACCACGCCACATTTCCATAAAAGAAGACACGCAGGTGGCCCATCTTCAAGCCATCAATCTGAAAAGTTGAGATTACCCGTAAAAGCATGCAGCGCTCCCTCTTTTTTTCCCGCCCCTTTTTCCCGCCTCCGCGTTGGCTCAATTTTCCTCCCCTTTGCCTTTTTTTTTTTTTTTTTTTGTATTTTAATCTAAGCGCAAAACTCCGGAAAGTATTCATCGCGGCCCACTTTTCCCTTCCAAGCCCCTCGGCAGGAGGCCTGGGAGGATGACAGCTTTACAGATGACGACCGGCTCACAAAATTCTCATGAGCCACATTGAGATACAAAATAACTGCCCCCAATTATTTTTGCCTTATTGATGCGCGTTGTGGCGACCATCCTTAAAAAAAAAAAAAAATTGTCTTCCACGACCTCAATGGCTCGGTAAGATTAATGATAGCCTGGAACAAACCTAAAATGCGTTTTTGTAAACGTCAAGATACTTTAGTCTTCAATGAAGCTAACAAATATGATTTTATAAATCACGCAAAAGTTTCAAAGCCTTTCAAGTTAAGCATTTTTGTCAATTTGACCAACCCAACATTATTAACTTCAGCAATCTTAATTTTTCGTGTTTTGTATGCATATTTGCTAAATATCAGACAATTCAGTACACGTTTTCCGTAGGTCGGATTTTTGAATTTTTAAATTTTTATATATCAACACATTTCTTTAATCAAAGACAATTTATGGTCTTCCATAAAATTTGATCCGTATTTTCCGAATCTTATGCATTACTGTATAAGTTTTCCAATTTTTGTGCTTTGTGGATATCAACACATTTCCATAAACATGAAAAATGATTGACCATCATCAGCAAACCTAACCTAAGCATTTAAAAAAAAAAAATTGACAATTAAGTACTTAAGCTAACATATAGCTTCCATTTTTGTGTTTTGTTAGTATCGACACATTCCCAATCCCTAAACATCAAAGACAATTAAAAATTGTCATCAAACCTTACATGTATTTTCATAAGCATCAGACAAATTCAGTCCTTGATGAACCTATCGTATGAGTTTCTATAATGCGTTCCAACCCCCCTAAAAAAAACAAAACGTGCCACAATTCATTTTGTTACATGTGAGTGCTCGTAACTTGAAAAACTTCTAAGTTGAGACGCTCATAAAATCAAGGTGCGACTTGCCAGTTTTAGCGTTGAGGAGGCGCGGCGTGGTTGTAAAAAAGTCGTCGCCGCGGCTGTTAATCATGCAGACAAACACGCCATTACCGTTGAAATCTGCATGAGCCTCATTACTACGCAGATGCTCTAAAAGCCGCACTGGATGGGGCTAAAGTTCACTCGGAAGGGGGGCATGTTGGTGAGGTGGGTGGGGGGGGGGGTAAGCGACGTGCCACTTTAGCTCATTTTCATTATCCCGCCAACGACTAAAACATCTCGCACATTATGTATTAACAGTTTAAAAGCTCTTCTTGAGCGGGCAGCCGTTTTAGTCGCATCAATTCCATCAAAGTGAGTGCGCTCGCAATGACAGCTCAGGGGGTGGGGGACAAAGTGGGGGGGGGGGGGTCCTTTGATGGGTGGCGAACAAAACCGCGAGAGTGGCCGGCCTTGGAAGCCACTGGTAATGCGGTTTCCTGGAAACAAGGATGGCCGAATCTCTGCCACTAACCCAACATGCGCATTTATACAAACATCAAAGACAATTAGTCTTCCGTGAACATTAGTGTAAATATCAAAGACAGTTTAAAGCATTTAAAAAAATGACATACAGTATGCTAATGGGAAAAAGGTGTTTTAGTTTTCCACGAACTTACCGTATGTGTGTCTTTTTTTTTTTGGGAGGGGGGGGGGAATCAAAGACAATTTTGACTTCCGCAACCCGACATATCTTTTCAAAAACATCAAAGAATATTTCGAGGCTTCAATAAACATGCCATATTTGTTTATGCGAGCATTTTCATCATCAAAGACAATTTAGTCTTCAATTAAACAACAAAAAAGTCCAGGTTTTTGTAAACGTCAAAGACAATATAGAACCATTAAACGGTTTACGTCAGACAATTTTAATCTTTAGTGAACCTATCGTTTTCTAAACAGTGCTAACAGTTTCGTCTTTAACGAACCTAACGTGCATTAAAAAAATATCTATCTCTCTTCTATCTAACTTATATTTCCAAACCTAACTTACAATGCAGGTAACAAGCGCATTTTGTAAACATGGAGGACAATCAGATCTTCAATAAAATGATCATTTTGTCGTCGTTTCCATGAAAACTGAAGGAACCTTAAAGTATTCGTGCTTCCTGCCTTGGAGGCCGCTGGTAATGCGTTTTTCTGCAAACAAGAAGGATGGCTGAATCCCGCCTTTGTGGATTGGTGGGAGGGCTGAGAGATGGGGGGGGGGGGGGGGAAGGGGCGCGGTAGACGGTCGCGTAGCGATGCCCGGCGCTCTCAGTATGGATGGCCTGCGGAGGTTTCCATCATTCATAAAAGGCGACGCGGCCGTACGCGCCCCCGCTGCCGCCGAATTGATCTTGCAAAAGAAGCCGGGTGGCGCTGCCACCGCTTCATTAGTCTCCACGGCAACAAATCACCTGCGAGCGCTGCCGTTGCGCACGCTGGATTGCTGCGCTGTGCACACTGACCTCAGCGGCCAAAGACAATTTTCGGTCTTCAACGAACCTAACGTGGCAATTTTTGTTAACATCAACAATTTTACAGCCTTTGTAAACATTTAAAGAGGTAATCGAGTCAAAAATGTTCTTTCCTGTTTGTTTTATTTATTTTTTTCCTTTCGGACACGTTACAGGTTACATCGACCACATCATATCATTTGTAACATTGACATTCGAAAGAAGGGCTGACGGGTCGAAGCCATGGCGTACGAGTAACCCGTCTCATCGATTCTTATTTTTTTTTTAATTTATTTATTTATTTATTTTTTATTTTTTTTCTTTAATAAAGAGCTCAGTATTGTTCATTCGGAAATGTCATCATCATTGCTCTTTATTTTTTTATTTTATTTTATTATTATTTTTTTTTGTGTGCGTGTGTGCGTGCGTGTATTTGTTAGCTCACCAAAAAAACCTATTAGAAAAAATCTCATACCGTTCACCTAAACCGAACACCGCCGTCAGGAGACCCGAGGGGACCAAAGAAAACCAAGGAAGGTGAAATCCAGCACCGACCAGGCACCCCCCACCAGAACTCCTCCCCAGCCCAAGAAACATCCAGACCCCAACAAATCCAAAAAACATAAAATCAGGGAGGCCTCAAGAGACCAAAGGAGAGACCGAGAAAAGGAAGGAAGGACAGACGAAGCCGCGTGAGATCCGCAGACACCAGGCAGCCTCCACCGATTCAATGACCCGAGGAGGAAGCAGATTGTGTCTGAGTTTCGGTAGATGCTGGTGCGGTGGATCTGGCGTGCATGAAAATCTCCACCAAAGACAGGAGCCGTCGACCCCCGCCGGGAACAGAGCAAGCGCATCGATTCTTACTATACGCATCAGTCGCATACATTGATTATGATAGCCATTGATTCATATTGTTATCAATCCCAGACTTAAGTCTGCACGCTCCCCCGCTCGGTTCATCTTGAGTAACGTCCGTGTATAAGTTGCAGCTCGTACCAAACATTTGGACTTGATGAATCGCTTCCCGGTTCGCCACCAACGGGAACCACCCAACCGGGCGAGCGGCCAAGGCGAGCGCGTGCTCGTTCAGCAGGGAGCGTCTTCGCTGACCTTGGATCAGCTTTCACACGGATCTTGACGCTCCTCAGCGCCCACCAAGGCCAGCCACCATCTGAGTAGGCCCCGCCCCTCCCGGAACCAGGTTTACCAACCCGTTGTAAATATTTACAGCAGATGCATTATGCCTTATCATTTGCTACATCAAATGTCCAATGCATGTTTTGTAAACATTGAACGTCTTCTTCAACGCCAACAAAAATGTTTTGTAATCACCAAAAGATCCTTTCAAATTGATCATGCAAAGCTTCTCGCCCTGCCGCCATTACCCATGTGGCATTGCTGCGCTGCGCGGGCGACCACGAGTTCCACGCTTGACTAGCGGGAGCGCTAACTTGACGATGAAAGTGCTAAAAAAAAGCGGCGATGACAAACAGGAAGTGACATGTTTACAGCATGGCGTCAGGCTAACCTTTGATTTTTATTGTGTTTTATGCCATTTTTGCGCCGCACCTCCACTATAAAAGTGAGTTAAAGCTGCTTTTTATTGCTCGTTTGATCACCGTGTTATCGCAGTGCCATCTGTCTGCTTCACTGCAGACAAATGCACATTATGACTCACTGCTCACTTTAGCACAATGCAAACCTCACATTGGATTAATAGCGAGCAGCGCAACGCCGCTGCGCACCTGCGCTCGACTTCAAACCGTTTCCGCTACACGCTACATGCTACATGGACGTTTTGGTTTCGTGGCGGGGCTTCGCATTTGCTACATGCTCCTTCAGCGGGGACTTAATCCATCACTTTTTTACGTGGTAATGATATAAACGATCAATACGATATACAATACTATTCTATGCACGTCATCAGAAATACAGATTTTTTTATGTATTTGATGTGTTTTGCTTTGACCCCACCAATTAATCAATGAACAAATGATTGATGAATTTGAAATGTGATTGGTTGAAAAAAAAAAAAAGTAAAAAAAAAACAGTCCTGTTGCTAATCTAGCCAAAGTTAAATAGACTGGCACTACTGATTCCGAAGGTCCAGGGGAGATTATATCTGAAATCTGATTGTACCAAAAAAAATGAAAGGAAGGGAATAAATTGAAAGCATTTCATGGAGCAGACGATTGACGCTCTTCTTCTGTGCTTCAACAAACATCAAAGATGACATCAGCATTTTGGTACCCCTGAACATTTAGGGGTGCCTTCGTCAAAAGCACTTCAGCAGTGGTTGAGAAGCAAATTAGATGGTGTTCCCATCTCTGCCACTGGGGGCAGTATAATACAGTTACAACGAAGCCTTACCGCGATCTCAATGACGCATCAACCTGCAATAATAATTATTGTATTTCCACAGACGAGATGCGTTTCGGTCTTGCCATGTTGTGTTTCGTTAACATTCGTGTTCAGATATTCGTTGCTTCAAGCGTTACACAGCAACTCTCGATGCTATTTGTCAGCATTTCTATGGCGTTTCCCGTCTAATTGGAGTTATTTTCAAGACACAAGGTGCGATTCTCTTTGGTTTATGTTTAGTCTGATAGCGAACTTCAAGTGGGAGTGGTTTTAACACGCTTGAAGCCTCTTTCTTGACGAACTGCCAAGCGGCTGCTGAGTTGAGTTTGCTGCCGACGTGCCAACAAGTTTGGACTCGCGCCAAAAAATCTGCCAAACGACCGCTTGTATCTCGAAGAACTCTCGTATAAGCGGGTCAGTCATATCTCAAGGCATCGCTGTAAATGTTGGCGGCAGTCTATTCACGTTGCCGAAAATAAAACAGTTAAGAGATATGGGATTCAAACCCGCAGGCTAACGGGTCCGACCATCGCCACGGGATCCTCCGATGCGGTTCCAAAGGGTTGTTGGACTTTAACCGCCAGGCCCGGAGAAAGCGCGGCTGTTAGCAATCAGGCGTCGGTGCCACGTAACGAGACCAATATGTCCTCCGCGCCGCTTGTTGTCGCGGCGACAACCAGTCGGGAGGAAGATGGAGCACTCGGCGAGGCGGCAACTCGGCCCGAGAGAAACAAAGTGCCCGGGTTCGTCGGCGTGCACAAATCTTGTCAATGGTAATTGATCGGCGCCGGTCAGCCGCACAGGACCCGGGACAAAATCAAGTGGCTTCTCCATAAAACAACGTCCAATATTGATGATGTTTCTGGGGAACGAATGGCCTCGTACGCGTCGGACTTTTGATGAATGTTTGTTATCGCCGCCTCCGCAGCGCGACATGTCGCTCGGGCCGCAGCGAGACTTCTCTGCATTTTTATTTCCCGGCAGCCCAGCCCGAGACTCACTGATGTAATATGAAAAAAAAGAAAGCATCATGCGAGAGATTACTTTGCACGTCCTTTTTTTTTTTTTTGCAGGGGGGGAAAAAAAGGCCGGATTTTGTAAACATCAGCCTGCTTTCGTGAACATCAAAAACAAGTTTGTCTTCTGTAAAGCAAACATAAAAGCTTGTAATAATCAACATCTGAATCCAATTTGTTGCGCTGCTGGTGCGCCCGCGTCGCCCGCCGGGAGAAGGCGTAATGCTGCTTTGCGAGAATAGTACTTCTACTACTGTAAGCATCGATATTTACAAAGATTAGATGTCTTACGGCGCAGGATCCAACGTCCGCACGGGGGCGGCCATCTTTTTTTTTCTTTTTTTTCTCCTTTTTTAAGAAAAAATAAATAAATAAATAAAAAAAATAAAAAAAAGGGGGCGGCCATCTTGTTACGGGCAGGCAGTCTGGTTGCTGTTGTATCGAGTGACCTGAACAAACAAACTCGATTGGAACTTGACGGATCTCCACGTGGGTTGCTTTCTCGCAAACTTTAATAGAGTAGCAATCATTCTGGATGGATATTTGTTAGTTATACGGATGATTAATTATCAAAAACGGAGTATACGCTTATAAACTAAACTGCTCGATAATCAGTTGATTTTTGGTAAACCGCTATTTTGAGTTATTTAAAAGAACAAGACGAGACATCTCGTCTAGTTAAAGTTATCTCTGACTGTAAGATGCTGTAATTAGTCATTTTGTTGTAGAGGATAAAACATTTTTGTGTGTAAATATTGTTATACAGTCGACCCTTCGTGATTTGCAACGGGGCTTTTCCCCATTGAAGAAGAATAACATAAAAAAAATGTTACGTAAATGAGTGTTTTCAATTAAAAATGAGGGTTTTATGGTTCGTTTGACACTAAACCTCAACTTGGTGTGCCAATAAACCGCTTGAAGCTTCTTGTTTCATGTGTGTGTGTGTGGGCGTGTGTGTGTGTGTGTGTGTGTGTGTGTAATCCTGACAAACAAGTGTACTTGTTTGCGTGTCAAATCCCAAAGTAACTGTTTGATGTGTCAGCATCTCTCCGTCTTTGTGAAAAACAAACTCTTGTCCTCCTTTTCATTGTCTCTTTAAACTTGCATGCCCCACCAGCCGCCATGACCAAACACCCACTGCCCCCCCCCCCCCCCCCCCCCCGTCCCCCCGTCCCCCAGTGCTCGACTCGCTCATGTGTCTAAAAGCCGACGTGGTCG
This sequence comes from Leptonotus elevatus, assembly GCF_054856555.1. Lineage (NCBI taxonomy): Eukaryota > Metazoa > Chordata > Actinopteri > Syngnathiformes > Syngnathidae > Leptonotus > Leptonotus elevatus. Next base: position 1,457,642 of record NC_141241.1, on the reverse strand, counting down.
CGATGGCTTTGTGCGTTTGTCAGTCGGCGCTCTCCTTAGGACCACCAAACAACTTGTGACGAATGTTGGAGCGGACAGGACATGGTTTCTCTGATGGGTGCCTGGAGTTGGGAGGGGGTCGGGGGGGGGGGGGTGCACACACCCTGATTATGACAAACATACACACACACACACACTGACAGTTCTTGTCTGCCTCATGCAGCGAAACAAACGCATCAGAAGGATCAACATCAATTATTCAATGCATTGGCTGCACTAAAGTGTGTTTTTGTGTGTTTGTGTGTTTGTGTGTTTGTGTACATGTGTGTGGGCGGAGCACAGTGTCGGGTGGGGCAGGCGAAGGTGGGCAGCGGTCAAACAAGTCCCTGAAGGTTAGGCCTATTTGGCGAGCGAAGCGGGGCTAAACGTGACGACAGGTGATACAGCCCCCCCCCCCCCCCCCGACTCCAGGAACGTTTGGGTCGAGTGCAACATCGGTCCAATCGTGTTGGGAGGGGGGTTAGAGCTTTGTTTGTCGTGGATGTTTACATATGTTTATTATTATTATTATTATTTATTATTTGTAGGCAACTTTGCTGTTTCCGATGATGACAAAAATGCAAACATGAGCTTCAGCTTTGACATGAAATGTGTACTGGAAACGAAATAGAATTTGATGTTGACGCCCTAAGACGAAATTATCGTTGATATTTGGTGAACATGATGTTGTCTTTGATTACTAAAACATAGACACAGACTTAATATTGTCTTTGATGTGACGAAAATGAGTGTCCAAAAAAATGAATTTGAAACTCTACCCGGAGACGGGAGCGCGCATGACGTCACATTCTTAGCGTTTTCGCCCCGAATGTTTCTATTTAGAAGACTTTTATTGGCTTATTGACGCCAGAGCTTGCGCTACACGTCAGGGCGTTGTTGCTGCATATAGATGTGTAAAAATCTGTCATTTTAACATTTAATGCAGCTTAAAAAAAAAAAATCTTTAATATTTCCCAAAAAATCATACATTAGGTTCTTAGAAAAATAAATTGTCAATGTTTGCAAAATTAGGATCACGGTGACTAACTTGTCTTTATAAAAACGTGTACATTAGCTTCATGGAAGACTAAATTGTCATTCATGTTTGAAAAAAAAAGAAAAGAGTTTTCAAAAACACTGAACATCAGAATTGTTTTGACAAAACAACGTACGTTAGATTTGCTAAATTATCTTCTGCATTGACAAAAAACACACACACAGTATGTGTGATTAATTGAAATTGCTTTTAGTCACAATGGTCAGTTTTTCTTAAATATGATTTGATTCTAAGTGGTGGAACCCGTAAGGCGATTAATTCTGAAAGGAATTCTGGATAAAATACGAAGTAGAAAAGACCAATAATACAACCACTTGTAGGCATGCTGACCTTTTACACTTTTCACACCAGACACAAAGAGCAGTGACAAGTTGCGTGTGCGTGTATGCGTGTGCGTGTCGTAACGTGCATGTGTGTAGCATGCATTTGTGTTTGTGTGATAAGCTGCCAAGTAGACTGAGAAGAGGCAGCTAATGGACTCCAAAAGGCCGAGTGCTTGTCACACAAACATTTCTGCTGTCACAGCACTTTATCACAGGTAACACAATGGCGGAAACACACACACACGCGCGCGCACGCACGCACGCACGCCCGCCCCAGAGCAGCCATTTGTCGTCTTTTTGCCCAGAGTGTCTGGGACGGGAGCAAGGAACAAAGAGAAAGCGACAGCCAGAGAGGACACTTGTGTTTTCACTCTTGTTGCAGCAAACCTCATGTGACGCGCTGGGAAAACACACGCACACGCAAAAATAAGGGAGGGGGAGGTTGGAGTGGTCGTGCCAACGTGCACGGAAGCTTCCGGAAGAGTGGTCAGGAAAAAAAGCGCATGCCACATGATGATGTGTAGCATTTTTATTTTTGCAACAGGAAAAACAAACAAAAAAGCAACAGTTCAGCTTTAATGCGTGTGTGTGTGTGTGTGTTTTGAAGCTTGACAATATTCAAATTTAATATTACTATTTCAATATATTGCGAAGTATTGGGGCCTCACAAAAAAAAAAAGAACATGATTGCAGGTCATTAACTTCTGAGAATACATTTGTCTGTTTATGAGGGAAATCAAGTTGTAGATATTATTTTAATTGTATTTATTTATTTTTGGGGTTGATGCTGTACAACGATAATAATTATTAATAATTGTATTTGTATATTATGAGAGAGTCGGAGAGAATTATTTTTTAAATTGTATTTCCTTACTAGAAAGTTGTATATTTTTGTAAAAACAAATTTGTATTTATTTATGTTGGGGAAAATGTATATTTAAGGAATTTCATCTTTTTTTCCATTTATTTTCTTTAGAAAAACAGTTGTATAGAGATGTGATTTAAAAAAATTAATTGCAAAATATTTTTTAATATGTTTATTTTAATTTTTGAGAAAAAAATTAAATTGTGGAAAAAGGGATGGATGACAAAAGTTAAAGTTGAATTTATATTATTTTTTTTTAATAATTTGTGGTAATGAATGCTATTGTGTAGCAAAAAGTAGAATGTTTATGAGAAAAGACACACACATGGTGGGATGCCCCGTTTGGTCAGTCGGTTGGTATTTTTCAGCTAGTTGTTGATGGTTATAGTTAGTTTTTTTTTTTTGCTTAGTTGCTCAGTTGTATGGTTATATGTGTGGCTAGTTGGCCAGCGAGCTAGTCACTTGGTCTAGGTTTCAGTAGGCTTAGGTTAGGTTTGTTTGTTTGTTTGTAAGTTTTTGCTCTTGTTAGTTGGTTGGCTCGTTGGTTGGTCTTTTTTATGTTGTTTGGTTAGTTGGTCAATGAATTAAGTCTGTTTTTAGTTTGTTGGTTGGTCAGTTGATTCATTAATTGTTGGTCAGTCAGTTTTCCGGTTCTTTTTTTGGGTTGTTTTGTTTTTGTTAGCTTGATTGTTGTTTTGTTATTTAGCTACTTCTAGACTTAGCTGGTCAGTTTTGGGGTTTGTTGGTTGTCTTTCGGATCGGTAGGCTGCTTTGCGATCTGCGATTGGCTGGCAACCAGTTCAGGGTTTACCCCCGCCTACGGCCCAAAACCAGCTGGGATAGGCTCCAGCACCCCCGCGACCCTTGTGAGGACAAGCGGTTCAGAAAATGGATGGATGGAAGGGTTGCTTTGCTTTTTAACCATTTATTTCATTTTTTTTTTTTTAATGGCCCCCTCTCCGCCCCACCCATGAGCCTTTATCACACACTCGCGCTCGCACCGCCTCCGTGCACGGCTGAGCTAATTGCGCATCTAAATAAAGTCATTCATCACGGCTGTTGGGTGAAGATGGACACGTCCAGAGAGGTGATGTTCATCAAATTAGCCGCTCCCCCCCCCCCCCCTTCCTCCCTTTTTGTTCCCTTAATCGCCACTTGCACTTTATTTTGCTGAGCGTGCACATTGAGGCGAGGTTGCCCCCGCCCCGTATACGCACACACGCTCATCGGGATTTTGCATGGAGGACCTCCAGCGTGCATTCATCAAAAATAATGAATCAAATGATCAGTGCGACGACGCGCGCCAATGCACGATCAACGCGCGGCGACTGTATTTATCATCAACAGCGAGCTGATTAATTGGCGAGCGGCGCCTTGGTCAACGCTAACAACATCCCTCGTGACCGCCCATTTATTGAGGACAACGCCACCCGCCCCCACTTCCAAAGTCGTCTCCATGTGCTCACTCTTTCATGCGCTCGACTTTATACGCACTTCATCGCCTTTTTTTTGTATCTCAGCGCTTACATTTAAAATGAATTGCATTTGACGCTTCATCCTTTCGATGAGGAACTGATTAATGAGTTTAATTTTAACATTTCTGTCATTTTTAAACATTGCATTGCTTAACGCATTCACTGGCAGCCATTTTGACTGAAGCAACCCCCTTCCCTCCTGGCTGTTTTACTGTATTTTGACAGATTTTGCAAGGCCCACGGAATATTGTAATCTATTGCTATAAAAACATGGAACCTACCAAAAGAAAGATTCGAGTATTTTCTTTCATCAGGAAAAAAAAAAAGTATGTTTCTATCCGTTTCCGTTTTGCAGGAATTAGGAATATAGCAAATTTTCATCACTATTCACATTCCTGGTGAAAACACTGTCAAAAAGAGCTTGTTGCAACATGGCTGATCTCTTATACTCTGCTGCCACCTGCTGGCCGTTTTTTGTATTAACTACCATTGCTTTAAGTGACCTCTTCAGCTCAGAAGCTGCATCAAAGGCGTAAAAAAAATAAGAACGTGTAAATATGTTTTTCAGAGTGAAGGACAAATTATAAAAACAATTATTTATACGTTTTAGGGTTTAAGTTAAAAATAAGTCTCAAAGCCGATACTACCCCTTATAAAAATGTTTTCATGTATTCATTCATTACGCCCTGTCTTTCTTGATCTCGCTTTCTTTTTTTTTTTCTTCGTCCATTTGTCTCCCGCCTTCGTCTTCTTAAGGGCGCGGCGTGTAAATCATCATCTGGCCACAAGGTGGGCTGCAGGGAATGAGTGCTTGTTGTTTGTTCCAGTCCGTCCTAAAGGGGTGGCCGAGTCATCATAAGCCTGCAAACCTGCGAGCTTTGCCAGGTTCAATGAATCAGTTACCTATTGGTAAAGGTTGGTGACCGAGTTGGCTGCCTTATTGTTTAACTAGTTGTTCACTTGCCAGTTAGTTGTTCAGATAAGTGAACACGATGGTCAGTGCGTCAGTCAATTTGTCTGTCAGCTGTTGGGCTAATTGTTGATTGGTTGTTTGTGAGGTGGTTGGCTAGTTTATTTTGCGGACACCGCCACCTACAGGACTGGAGTGGAATATGCATCACGGCATTTATATGAGGTAACATTGAACGAAGCTGGTTTTGTCGGACATCGGACTGTATCGCGTGAACGGGTTCATTAGATGTGCTTGTTCGGAATAATTGACTGAAGACAAATAACGTGCTGTCATAAAACACACGCGCACACACACAGTTGTGTATGTATGAGAGGTTAGTATCAATCAGACATGACATAGTTGAAGTGAGGCTGTGACATGAGGCCAGAAGGCTTGTCTTTATAATGCGTGCACACACACACACACACACACACACACACACACCTGCGCGCACATGCGTGTGTGTTAAAGTATGACAATGTGTTGAATGGCCGCTGGCAGTCCGAATAGATGAATAGCAAGCAGCTCGCGTCTCATCCTACATCCCTGCGGATGCCCGCCAGCAACCGGGCACACGCACGCACGCACACACACACGCACGCACGCACACACACACCCACACACACACACACACACCATGCTAGCATTTAGCAGCATTCAGAGACATAAACGTGCACTGGTTTGCCTTTTCTCCGCTGAAGTTTAGTTCACAAGTTGCTCACTCATTCACGTCATTAACTACTATACTTTACTGGCTGATAGAGAGTTGGTTAGTTGGATTAATAGGTACAGGCAATAGTTTAGTTTCTTAAAACGCTTGTTGCTTTGTTGCATAGTTTATTCATTCCTAAGTTAGGTGATTAGATGGTGGGTTCGTTTATCCTTGGTTGGTTGGTTAACTGCTTTATGTTTGCTTCTTTAGTTAGTTGTAAGGTTGGCTTTTTATTATTTAGTTAATTACTTAATTACTTGTTGAGTTTGTTAGTAGGTTGTTTAATTTTTATTTTTTTTGGGTCATTTGATTTTTTTTTTTTTTTTTTTATTACTATTTCATCAGTCAGGGTGTAAACTAGTTTTTTTTTGTATAACTGTTTGGTTCATTAGTTAGTTAGTTTTAATGCTGATTGATCTCCACGTGAAGGTTTTTCCACGTCGCCTTTCGTTTCTCCGCTTTGTATAGCTTGTTTGTATTTGTTATTTTGTTTTCTAGCCCCCAGGTTTATTTTTGTTACTTTCTTTCCTTGCAGCTTTTGCAAGCGACTTTTGTTAAAAGTCTTTCTCCTGCTTTGGTCCAGCGCTTTGTGTTGTAAGAATAAATGTGTCGATCTTACCCTTCGTGTCTCTGCGTTTGTGGGGTCCACTATCCGGAAATCATCACAAGAACTAAGAATAATGTTGCTTAAATGTTGTAACGCCCAAATCGTTTTTTTGAACTAATGGTAAAGCTATTGTGCCATGCCGGGACGGCTGTGTGAAATTCAGCACCCGACGCTCACTTCTGCTTCCCTGTTCGGTTGAACGTGGAAATGCGTACGTACGTAATAAAGTTTTTTAAGATGGGAAAATGTCATTCATATCCTTCTTTTTCCTTTTTGAAAAGCAGCAGGTAATTGTGGGAAAAATGTTGTTTTGTGTGTTCGCTTTCCGTGCGCATGTTAACGTGTCATCCTGAGTTGTGTGAAATTATTCTGTGGCCTCGGGTTAAGTCGGACTTTTTCCGGGCGACCTTGTCACGGATGCGCTCTTCTTGCTGCTCCTCTTTTCCTTTTATCAGCTCGCATTATTTCTGCTGCGTCCTGCGCTTATCGCCGCGCTTTCTCAAGGCCTCAGCAATACTTTTGCCGGTTTGTGGAAATGTCAAAAAAACGTCAACACTGCAATGCTTTTTTTTCCGACACCCATTGCTCATTCTTTTGAAATGACAACAAACTTTTTGCAATGATTACCAAAAGTAACTTCTAGGCTTCATTTTGCTTTTTTGTCTTTTTAAAATGCTTTCTATGTTGTGTAACCGGAGGTACACTAATTCTTACGTCTTTTTGAAAACGGGCTCGGTATTTGTTTCGTATGCGTTTCCCCAGATTTCCACACAACTATGGTAATAATAATGAACAGTATAATGTCATGATTTCTTATTTAGAATATCCTTATTTTTAGAGAGTATCCCTATGATTTTTGACATTTTCCTGTACCATGTGTGACTTTCAACATAATTTCTCATCAATAACCACTCCAAGAAATTAATTGTTATACACTCTTTCTGTTTCAATTGAATTAACTTGAATTCCCTGGACTCGAAGTACAACTCTTGAGTGACCACTTTTCTCCATCTCCTGCCTCGTCTTTTTTGGCCCACTTCCTCCTCCTCCTCCTCTTCTTCTTCCTCCTCCTCCTCGCGGCGGCGGCGGCGCTAGTTTTTTAAGTTCAGCCAGCGAGAGCATGTCTTCATTAGCTGCATTAACATTCACAGGCTGTAGTAAATTCTGACAGTGAAAAGGTCCCCGTAACCTTTAGTTGTGCGCAAATTTACTTCCCCAGAAAATTACAGCTGGCACCGTCTTAATTAATGCGGCTCTCTTCCCGCGGACGCCGGCAGCCTGTCAGCGGGCCGAGGAGAAGAGGAAGTGAAATGGAGAAGAAGAAGAAGAAGAAATCAGCGCGAGAAAAGAATAAAGGGGGATGTTTGAGTTGACTAAACGGGTGGCGGGGGCGTAGCGGATTGGCCTGGGAATGGAAGCCGGCCGGCGGTTTGTGTTTGCTAAGTACGCTGAAATCTATACCATCGCCCGCTTTGGCCGCGCTTTGTCATCCGAGTGTGTGTGTGGGGGGGGGGGGGGGTGGGGGGGGGGTGTTGAGGAAGCGAATACATATTTTATCCTGGGCTATCTCCCGGGTGCAGATGTTGCTTGGTTGCAAGCCCTCAGAGGAAGAAAATCGGCTGAAGAAGGAAGCGCAAATCCATCTTGGCGCTAACGCCGCTTTCCTGATGCAACAACAAACAAGAGTGCCTTTTATAAAACAACACAGTCGCACAAACAAGGCCAAGAATGCCAAAGCGCTTCAGTCGCACAAAAATGTGTTGTTGACGTCGCACTCAACATGTACGCAAACTACTGAGAACAGCAACAGTACGCGGTCGACATTGTCAAAGTGTTCGTCGGAATGTCATCGCGCATGAACGCAACGACGCAAAACTCTGATGTGTGGATTGTGTATTAGCAGAAGTTATGCAACATAAATAGCAAATAATATGTTTACGTAGCGCAAGTAACAAGTAAAGTAAGTTAGTGCTGTCAAAAGTTAACGCGTTAACTAATGGATTAATCACAAAAAAAATGATCGCATTAATCATGTCTCAACGCAGATTAATCACATTATTAATTTTGATCACAAATGATCCTTTCGCTGACAGCGGACGGTTACGTTGAAGGTAGCACAGGTTGTGTTTGAGCAATCAACATGACGACATGCATTCATGGGAAGCATTTAACAAATGAAATTATCCAAGTAATTAACTGATTAGAAAAAGAGGAGGATGCAAAAAATGTTGAAGACGTGCTCATAACGTTAAATGCCCAAAGAATTAACACATAGCAGGTGCTCTTGAAAATGTTTTCATTAAATGATCAACATTCTAAAATGTGATTAATCTGATGAAAAAAAATGTATCGTTTGACAGCTTATATAAGTGACAAACATCACGTTGGCTTTGGGCGCAATCCTTGTTCTTCCAAAATCACCACCGTTTGGGAGAGGAAGCCATTTTCAACACTTGACTGGTCAAACATTTGTAAAAAATAACACGCAAAGACATTTAGCAAATTTTAACATAGGAGGTTTCAGTTACTCTGTAACGTTCCAAACATGTCTGCGTCATGTTATATTGTCAATGTACGTCGCTGAGCACTTAAAGCATATTTGTGTTCTCATTTTGCACGTTGTTTTTTCTTAACAAAACAAAACCTTGTCCGTTTCCTTGAAAACGTTTTGTGACTGCCCCGCGGCAACATTTTCGGTCCACCCACCTTACAAGGCAACATCATTCGATAAGTGTTATGACCGTGACCTTTCTACTTCCTATATATTTGCAACCTTGGCAGTTATACAAGACATTGTTGAGGTTATGCATGGGCGTGGCTAAAGCAGTTGAAGAACAAGCAACCATTTTGGATACATTAGACCTTCTTCTGCACCTTTTCGGTAGAAAGACTCCATCGGGCTCGGGCACTCCATCTTCTTGGCATCATTAAATAGCCCAACGGGGGAAAATAGAGTCTTCCGGTAGCTAACGTTAGCATAGCGAGCATTAAAGATAAAAGAAGCGGCAGAGGTTCCCTCGGAACTTTCCAGCGGGGCCGATCTCCTCGCAGGGTTCGATGATCTTCCTGCAGATGCGTTTCACTCCATCTCGGCTAATTAGCGCAGCCGGCGGCGGCCACATTGATGGCCAAATGTCAGCCGCCGTCTCCAGTCGCTTGCTAATTGCCCGAATCAGAGGACCGCGACGCATTCCGAGCCCATCCCCCCCCCCCCCCCCCCCCCTGCCCCCACGCATCTACAAGTCAAATTGTCCGGGAGGGGACGACATCCCCTGCCAGTGGCCACGCCGGACTTTTGACTTCCATCTTATTTGGTTGGCTTCAAAACAGCTCAATGCAGTGTGCTGGTCTGAGTTCTCGAGGAAGTCCAAACGCCACAAATGAGCTAATCTAATGACTTATTTTGGTCAAGCCACTTCCACCGCAAACTCGTACGTTTATCCTTTGAACTGATCGGTCTCGTGATGGTTCAGGCATAATGATGGAACTTTTCTCAATTTAGCGCCATCCACCTGTCGAGAATTTGGTTAAATTTGGTTGTGATCAAACAAAATCTCAAGGATGTTTTGTTTTTGAAGGATCCCCTAGAAATGGACTTGCTGAGTTTTTTTTTCCCCAACATGGCTTCTTGAGAATTTTTCATGCGTATACTTAGGTTAGCCATGTGGACTGAATTTCTTGGTGTTTCGTCAAATCTGCAACTGAGACAAGTTTTGGGGACATAAATCATCATTACCAACATGCTCCGCCCACAAACACTAAGATGAGGATCAGGAGCCGATCAGAGAGTTAAAAAAAAAAAATGCTAAGCAATCACTGATCAGAAGATGACCCAATCTATTCAACACAACTTGTTTATTTACTGGTTACATTTAAATTACAATAATTACGCCAATTTCAGGGAATATGCGAGTCATCCGGTTTTGCCCAAAATGGATCCTGTAACAAAAATGGCTGACTTCCTGTGTCTTTTCAGTTGTGTGTGGCTCTATTCATGACGGACGCGTCTTGCAAATTTCATGTTGCTAAATGTAACCGTCTTTGGGGGCTGAATTTTCCAAAATATGCTCCTGATTAAAGGGACAAATTGCCCTTCAGTGCCCCCCCCCCCCCCTCCCCCTCCTCCTCCCCCTCCCGCCACCACCTTGTTGATTGTCTGGAGCGCGGACCCTCCCGATAACGAGACGTCACAGCTTTTCCTCTCAGGTTGTGGAAGGAGCGTGCCAACGTTTGTCATTTAAGCGTCTGCCAGCGTGAGAGCAGCAAGATGCTGCCAATTAGCGGCGGCGGACATCGCTAACAAGGTGGCGGGGAAGAAAAAAAAGGCAGCGGCCCGGACAAACAACGCTCGGGCCCTCGTAATGAGAGGCCCTCGTTTTAGTCACGCTCTGACACAAATATGTTTACTTGACTTTTATTTTCCACACAAAGGAAAAGTTTTCCAAAGACTGGAAAACTTGTCAACATGCGGGTTGCTGTCAAATGGCTTCAAATCCCAACAGGAGTCATTTGGTAACCTACTGTAGGGGGTGCTGTTGTCCATCCGTCACAAACATGAGCTCAGACCTTGTGGAGCTGATTTCGTAACATTTTCGGTTTTATGGGGAGTCATTGAACTTTGCCATACTCGCAATGATGAAAATACTGATTTTTTTTTTTTTTTTTTTTTTTTTTGGCATGCCAGTTTAACATTTGGTCACAATCTGACCAAAGTGTCCAAAAAGACTGATTCAAATGAAAATGGTAGATTTCCTGTGTTTTTTGTTTTCCAGGCAGGGCTTCTTGCGACTCTTTTGTGCATCTCCCCATGATAGACAGGCCTACCAAATTTGATGTCGCTAAATCAAACCGTTTTTAGAGGCTGAATTTTCAAAACCTTTTTCCGGAATCTGACGGAACTGACAAATTTGTGTATAAAGGACTGCTGGAAATGACCTTAATGACCGCAAAAGGCTGCTTCAAACCAAAATGGCCGACTCACACATGACTTTCTGAGGCTTTATTATTATTATTATTTTTTTTTTTTGTAGGTGCACTCGCGTTAGACGTGCCTACCTAATTTCATGTCCTTGAGTAAAACTGCCTTCTGGGGCTGAATTTTCAAAACATTTGTGGCATAAAAGCAACATCTTTGTCTTTGAAGGGCAAGTCCTCAAGAACCCTTATCCAACCTGTTTTCCAGGTCTCCCTCCTCCAACGCAGCTGAATCCAATGATCAGCAAGCTTTGCAGAAGCCTGCTAACGATCCTGTTCATGAATCAGGTGTGCTGGTGGAGAGAAAGATGGAAAACCGGCTAAATAGCGGCTCTCCAGGACTAGACTTGGGCCCCCCGGGGCCTAAAATGAGCATAAAAAAGCGACTTTGAATCTGAATCACAAACTTCATGTTTCTGTGTAGGAAAGCCTCTTTGAGACATTTTTTTGCATCTTTTCATAAGCATGTCTACCAAATTGCTTGATGCAAAGTGAAACTGGTTTTAGGTTGTGAATTTTCAAAACGGATTCCAATGAAAAGGGCAGATGTCCCGAGACGTTTTCAGACTTGTTTGTGGGTCTCCTCATAAATAGCCATGCAATCGGACTAAACCTCTTTTGTCTTTGAAGGAACCCAGGAAATTGCCCCCCAACCCGATTCAATCCAAAATGGCCAACTTCCTGTTTCCTTTTAAACATGGCTTCTTGAGACTTTTTGGGAGTCCACTCATGATGGACACGCCTGCCATATTTTCTGCTACTAAATCAAACGGGATTGCACATAAAAAATATTACAGGCGATGTTAGAGAGCCAATGAATGTGTCGGTCGCCATCCGCTTATTATACAGTTTGCATAATTTAATGTTGCATAAATTATGTGAGTGTTTTCTGTTTTTGTTTGAAATCCCTTTTAATGGCTTCTTTCAGCCAAAACCCACAATTATAAATCTTTCGTGCTAAAATTTATACAATTCAGTCATGTAAAAAAAGTTATTAATAGACATACTGGCTGAGGTGACCATTCATAAATCTACTTGAATAATTTAAGAGGGGCCATGGACAGAAAAAAAGAAACTGGGAGAAGATAGAAAGAAAGGAAGGTGTGTGTGTGTGTGTGTGTGTGGGTGTGTGTGTGTGTGCGTGCGCGTGCGTACATGTGTGGTGGGGTCTTCGGTGTTAACTTGCTGCCCAATTTGATCAATCGCTAGCGTCCTGCCTCTTCACTCAGAAAATTACAAATGGGAATCTTCAAATCTGGAGCCGTTTATCATTAAAGGTAGAGAGTGTGTGCCTGTGTGTGTGTGTGTGTGTGTGTGTGTGTGTGTGTGTGTGTGTGTGTGTGTGTGTGTGTGTGTGTGTGTGTGTGTGTTTTATCTCATGTTAGAGGTACATAAATGTGTTTGCACAATCGTATTTGAATGGGAAAGGGCAGTAAGTAGTTTGCATATGTCACACAAATTCCAAAATAATACATATAGTATAACCTTAAATGTTCATCTTATCAAAAAACATGTTGGACACTTGTATCTCGCCCTTTTTCTCGTCCCCGTGCACATAGCAGCGGCTACGGGGCATCCACAGTGCCCATTGGAAAGTCTTCCTTTATTGAAATGTAAAAAATACATTTAAAAAAAGTAGATGAGTAATATTTGACCATTTATTTTTTTACATGTGTTTTAAAGGGATGAAAATGAATGAGACTGGCATATAAATAAAAATGGTGAAAACTACTGAACGAAAGCAAGTGAAAATTGAGTGAAATTTGTAAGAGAAGTGCAAATTGTGAAGTGGAACAATTTGCAATGGAGTTGAAATAGTGAAAAAAAAATTTTTTGTAATGGTGTAAATTACAAAAAAAGAGTGAAAATTGTTAGATTTTTTTCTGGGGGGGGGGGATGCTCAGTTTTGTGAAAGCTTAACAAATCAAAAAGAAAATAAATCTACAAAAAAAATGAAAATGGTTAAAACAAATTGTGACAAAAATTGGTCAAAAATAGTGAAATGGTGAAAAATAGCATAATTTAAAAAAAAGAGAAAAAATTTGAAATTTTAATAAATAAGAATAATGAAAAATGGCTCGTAACAGATGACTCAATTCATTTCAAATGTAAATTGAGTGAAACATTTTATAGGTGAACAAGCCATGGAAACTGTGTTTGTGAGTGTATTTGTGTGCGCGTGTTGACACTCCAGATACACAAAGTGCTGCTGAGTGAAGCTATTATCTGCTTTGTTGAGCAAAGCATCATTTCCATGAAGCAGAGGAGCTTGTGGTTGGGGGTGTTGGCCCTTGGGGGTAACGTGGAACTTGCACCCCCCTCCTTTCCCCGACGCCTCCACCGGCCTCTCTTGTTGCGACGCAGCCAGTCGATGATGATACGTTGCAAAGTCCAGCATTAAAGTGTGATAGATGAAGAGCGGAGGGCATTCATACAAATCAATGAGTGTAGCGTTGGTGTCATTAGCCGCCGCCGCTAGCCGCCATAAATCACGCCGTGATAGGCTGTCGCGCCGGGACCGACCCACCTGAGGCGGGTGGGGTGGTGGGACAGGGTGCCAGTGGGTGTTGAAATGATGATGACTCAGCAGATAGCAATTAGCGGTAGTTAGCGACGCCCGAAAGGGCTAAAGTCAAATGGAATTTAAGATCGATGTCGTTTGGAAATATTTTTTTCCCATAGGACGCCGAAGATAAAGCTGAGTTTCAGCCTCGTGGGATTTGACGAAGTTTCACGGAACTTCGTGTGTCTTCGTTCTCACCGCATGAAATGCTAACCCACAATGGTCTCGAACTTACTAGAACATTCTCGGCCCTCAGGAAAAGACTTCATTGAACAGACTACAACATTATGACAAGATCTACTGGACTATTTTATGCAACAACATGTTGATTAGACTTGTGGCTAGGATATAGAATCATTGCACCATACAATAATAAAACATAAATTAAAGTAGAACCTGTTGACAAGAATTGACCATACTGGAGTTTCTATAACTTACTAGAACCAACCAGAATGGTCTTGAACGTCCTAGAATGAACTTCATTGTTCAACATTATAATTAAACCAGATAGTCTATGACTCACTCATTGACTAGACTAGACTCTGCAGTAGTGACTACAATTGACTAGAATTTATTCTAATGGTCTACAACATATTACAGTAGACTAGAACCAAGTACAGTATAACAGACTCTACCCAAATAGAATGCAATAGACTAGACCACAAACCGCCGACTAAGATGGAAGCTGAACTCAACAAGAATTCAACTTGATATCATAGACTAGTTCCTACAAACCAAACTTGACACTACCCACAAGAATGGTCTACTCTAAAAGCCGCTACCATAGACTGGATTCACCCGGAATATACTGTGCTACACCTAAATGGAATGGAACTTGTTAGACTAGACTAAAATCTGATGACTGGACTTGACCTTACTGTCGTGGCTATAACTCACCTAAGATGGACAGTATTTTACTAGAGTGGTCTAGAACCTACTGGAATTCACTGCAAACTTAATAGACAAAATGACAACACAGTGACCAGAACTGACACTTACTGAAGTGGGTAAAACTCCTTAGGATGGACAAGAACCGAATGAATGGTCTCGAACATATTGGAATACACTACAACCTATGACAGAAGACTAAACAATCATCCTGAATAGACTATATAGGACAAAACGTAATGGACTACGGACTACTGACTGGACTTTACCAAACTGGAATGGCTAGATCCTTATTAGAATGCACTACTTATTGTAGAACCTACTAGATTGGTCCAGAACCTTCAGGAATAGACAACACAAAAATGTCATTTAAGTCTGGCCTTGAACATGCCTATGACGTGAGACCAATGTTCTGGAAAAAACACAAATATTTGTATCTGTTAAATCCCAACGTTAGCGCATAAAAGTCAGCCAAAAGTTAAAATACAAAAAAAAAAACAAAGTGTGCAGGTGATTAAAAGAGTGGAGCTCTGGGAAGACGAGGCATTAATCAAGTGGAGGCCTCAATTAATCAAAAGAGGAGCATCCCCCGTCCCCGTCCCACGACCCCACCAACCAGAGCAGCATCCAGTTGTCAATAGCGGCCTCAGAGACGCGGCCAGCCGGAACCAATGAAGGCGACCAGTCAATAGTCAGCGGCGTGACCGTCACAGTGTCTTTTCCACTCCGACCGGGTCCATGTACACAACACGGATAAATAAATACTTTGCACTGGAATACATTATTACACAGAGTATTCGAGTGAGTTTACAAATAGACTCCAAAAATCCAAAGAACATTTTTTTTTTCTTTGTGACTTAAAAAAAAAAAAATAATAATTGTTTCAGTAGCTTTACGACATTCTCGTGGGCTTTTAGTCTATTCTAGCAAGTTTTAGCCACCCTTGGTATCATCAAGTTTTTAGTCTGCAAATTCTCCATCAAGTGAATCCTATTCTTGCAGGGTGAATTGGATTTCCAGTGGGTTCTTAGGTCCTCGTCTATCCGAGTAAATTTTAGTCACTCCACTTGGGTCGAGTCTCGTCAGCAGCTTGTCGTCTTTAATTTTATTCTTGTAGAGCGCAATCTCTTACAGTAGCTTCAACAACATTACCTTTTCGAGAATAGACCACCACCAATGAGAAAAGATCTTCGCAGGCTCCGCGAGTGACATCAGACGGTCAGCGTATCTACAATGGCAGCCATTTTAAATTGTTGGGTGTGTGATGTGAGCGAAACGGTATGAGAGGTTTAATGAAAAAGAGGCTCGGTGAGTGGCTGGCTCAACTTAAATGGCCGACGTTCTTTTGTCTTTAGTGCGAATCAAAAAGACGTTTGTTTACACGCCAGTCTATGAATAAAAAAAGGCGAGCGTGTCCTTTGGGAGCCATTCTGCATTTCATCTGAAGAAATTAAAAATAATCATCTATTTATGAACAAAGGGAGACTCACAGAGTTTGTTCAACAATTCTGTGTCGTGTACGCCAGTCAAGGAATCAATTATTTCCTCTTATCTTATTTTCTTTGAGAAATTAAGCTCATTTCATATCTGACTTTTCAGTTCATTTTATTTGATCCCGTAAGACTTTTTGATGATGATGATGATGATGATGATGATAACATTGAGGCAGGAAGGCCTCATTAGCATGGTCCACTACAATAGATTACAACCTACTGGAATGGTCTGTAACAAACCAGAGTGACCGCAACTGAAGAGAATTGAATTTACTACATTCGACTCCAACCCAACTTAATCCAACTGAAATGACAAGAAATATGAGAATAGCCTCGAACCCATTAGAACGGGTCGACAACATACGTCTCAAACTCTGGTCATCGAGGGCCACAGTCCTGCATGTTTTAGAGGTTTTCCTCCTCCAACACACCTGACTCAAATGATCAGGATCATTATCCAGGCTCCTGCAAAGCTTTCTGATGAGCTGATCGTTCAGACTTGCAAGAATGGAGTGCAACGTACGAGTATAGTCGAGTGCGGAAGTCACCAAATCCGTCAACCCTTTCGAAACCGAGTTAACCAGCTATGCTTTTTTTTTTTTTTTTTTTTTTAGCGTTCGTGGAGAGAAGCTTCGGGAGCTTTGTGTAGTCATGTATCGGCTTCAAAGAACATAAACACACACATTCGTATGGTACAAGTGTGGTGCAGGGTTGTTCGAGGAGCGCAAAGCGTTGAAAGCAAATGGACGTCTCCCGAGAAGATCATTTTCCAATTAACCTTTTCTTTTGTTTCCAGTCATCATCACACTTGCTTTTTCTCCTCTTCTTCTAATAAAAAAAAAAAAAATAGCATCTCATGTCCTCTTTCACCGGAACAAAATGAACCATGATTGACCCTAAAAAAGATTTTCAAATCCTTCCATAAGCAAAGGTTATCCTCACACGAACAAACATTTGCCTTGGATACATGCACACCAGATCTTGTTGATGACACTCGACCATGCTAGAATGGTCTAAAACCTCAAAAAAAAAAAAACTCTGAAGATATGCACATGGAAGGTGTTAGAGTAGACAATATTAAGTATTGTACTCTTTGCGTGTTCAATTAACTGAATGGTGAGATCCTGGTGAAGAAGTCCCTTTGCAAAGGTAAATAATTATCAGAAGCTTCTGAGGACAAAAGGCTGATGACACTGAAGCCGTGTTCTATCAGGTTTTCTGTGTCCCCCAACGTGGGGCATCAATACTTATTTAAAAGTGGGTGAAAAGTCTCCACCCACCAGCCTACAATACATTTGTTTACAACCATAGCTATAAATCAGATTAGAGAAAAACAATCATACATTCTGTCTCTTTCGGAAGAGACAGGCACCAGACACACACTCCCTTATTTTCTCAGGAGTGTGAGACACATAAGAATGCTATTCATTTAGCCATACTGAGTTAACTAAATCCAAAACGGCTAAAATATAAATTGAAACTGAAAAACAATGTTAATAACTTAACAAAGGACTGGACTAGGATACAGTGGTCAAATACCCGCTACTGCTCCTGGGTTCGCTCTCTGGCCGGTGGCCCCGGCGGGCCCGGGGGTCGTCCTTTGGCGCTGCCGCGGCCTGGGGGGCCCTGAGGTGTTGCGCTTGCTCTGTCCCGGCGGGGGTCGACGGCTCCCCCTCTTTGGTGGAGATTTTCATGCACGCCAGATCCACCGCACCAGCATCTACCGAAACTCAGACACAATCTGCTTCCTCCTCCGGTCATTGAATCGGTGGAGGCTGGCTGGTGTTTGTGGATCTCACGCGGCTTCGTCTGTCCGTCCTTCCTTTCCTCAGTCTCTCCTTTGCTCTCTTGAGGTCTCCCTGATTTTATGTTTTTTGGATTTATTGGGGTCTGGATGTTTCTTGGGTTGGGGAGGAGTTCTGGTGGGTGGCCCGGTGGGTGGTGTCTGGTCGGTGCTGGATTTCACCTTCCTTGGTTTTCTTTGGTCCCCTCGGGTCTCCTGACGGCGGTGTTCGGTTTAGGTGAACGGTATGAGATTTTTTTCTAATAGGTTTTTGGTGAGCTAACAAATACACGCACGCACGCACGCACGCACGCACGCACATACACATACTCACCCACACACACAAAAAAATATATATATATATAAAAAAATATATATAAAAAAAATATGATGACATTTCCGAATGAACAATACTGAGCTCTTTATAGAAAAAAATAAATAAAATACCCACTCAATAATGCAAATAACATTGTAAACATTTTAAAATGCAATACGCAAAGTCCTTCTAACGGTAACAGACAACTCTTGATGATTGCACTCTCAATTTACTGAACCAGACAAGTACTGCGGGATACATGCACACCGGATCTACTAGACGAACCTTGGCCTACTAAAATCGTCTCAAACATATGATTATAACCTACAAATTAGACCAGATTACAGTTAAAAACATTTTACAATAATTCAATACATGAAGGTCATCCTCAAACTCCAGGCGTGTATTCTGGGTACATATGCACTAAATGTTCCCGACTGGACTAGAATAGTCTAGAGCCTACTTGATTTAAATGGTACATTTAAGGGTTGATTAGTCTCGGATTCATAAAAGAGACATTATGAGTCAGCCTAGAGGTTGTTGTGTTGTTTCCGTTCGCAGCCTCCTTCCGTTCTTGAACGGCACATCAGTTCATGCAAAACAACAAAAAAGCAGCACCTCCCGGCAACCTACTACCATGTTGTACAAGAACGAGTTTATTGGAGGTGAGGCCTTTTTTGTGCAACGCAGTGATTCATCATCTTAAATGAACAAGGAAGTCTCTGAGTACTCTTTTTTTTTTTTAAAAAGACTAAAGACGTCACTCAGAGGAAAAACAATCATCATCCAGTTGATTGTAATGTGGAGGTACTGGGGGACTGATTCAAGGGGGGGGGGGGGCGTCTTATGGGGGTCTTATTTGGGGGTGTTGGTGGCAGAATGATGGATGGTGTGGTAGGACAGTGAGCGATATTAAACAATAACAGCGTTTGTGCCACGCCGCCAAGCGAGCGCTTTTTAATTAGAAATTCCAGATTAGCGCAATCTCTCCCCCGATGTGAATATGCAACAGCTCAGAGATAAAAACACGCACGCACACTTACACATAAGGAAAAAGATGCAATAAGAATAAGGCTACGAATGAACCCGTGTACCCCCGTTTCATGGCAAACCCTCAAAATCATCATTTCCATGTGCCGCCTACATTGGGTGGTGTAAGTAAAAAACAAAAAAAAAACTTAACACTAAATAGCATCAGCCATCTTTGTCGCATATCTGCTTCCAATTGGAGCTCATTTAAATTCAAATTATCCCACAATTCAGCACAAATTGCTGATTTGGGCAAGGAGGGAACCCAAATTCGACCCTGGGAAACTCCGAAGCACCGTCACGGATTCTATGACAGACCGTGAGAAAACTTGAACGCGGCGAAGTTAATGGCCCCAAATTTCACACCGCAACACATTTTGGCGAACATTTTGCGTACTCAACTGCACAGGAAGACCAACAGGTGAAGGAAAGAGTTGATTTAGGGTGAGGAGGGTTGAGTTGTTCAATTCATCACAACCAGGTCTCACACACACACACACACACACACACACACACACACACACACACACACACACACACACACACACACACACACACACTACGAGACAATATCTGCAAGCATTAAAACGTCTAATATATTCCCAGGGCTACTTTTGAATATTAATAAAAGCTCAATTATTAATGTTGCCGTTGGCGTGCCAGAGCTACGAGCTTTAATTAGTGTAGTGTACTCGCGCACAATTACACACTCAGCATTGACGGCCATGTGGTCGCAGCGACTTTCTTGTTGTCGTCAACACGCGCTCCTCGATCTCCGCTTCTTCGGCCTCATCACCAAGTTGATAATGAGACAGATTGAGGCCTTTTTACTGACGATGAGGATGTTTACGCCGAATGTTGAAGGTAATATTTAAATGAGGGCCGGCTAATGGCGGCTAAACATGAGCGACGCTAACACGTGTTTGTGTTCAGTGCACAATGCATGTTGGATTTGGTCCAGCCTGGTTCAGTTGGCTATTTTTCAGGGGGGGGGTACTGACTTGGTCTAGGGCAGTGGTTCTTAACCTGGGTTCGATCGAACCCTAGGGGTTCGGTGAGTCGGTCTCAGGGGTTCGGTGGAGACTCCGCCGCAGAGGTCCACCCCTCAGTCTAGTCTGCAGTTAGCGGGCACAGTCATTGAAAGCGTCCTGCTCTGAGATTTCCTACCGGTTCCGCTTTGAGGTCGCTGGTTTATGCAGCAGAGTGAGACCTCCCTATTAGACCGCTTAGAGAAGAGGGCTGTTAGTGACGCCGACCCCACGTCCACCTCCAACCGCCACAACGTGTGACTGTCTGTGTGTCGTGTGATTTCTTACAGAATATTTTAATCCATGCTAACTATGTCGGGCAAAAAAAGAAAGTGGTCGGACGAATATGTAAAACATGGATTTAAAAAAAATCACATTAAATTTTTTACTAAAGAAGGGTTCGGTGAGTGAGCATATGAAACTGGTGGGGTTCGGTGCCTCCAACAAGGTTAAGAACCACTGGTCTAGGGTCATGATTGGGGGGGTCACCGGTATCATTTGGGTTAGGGGTTGCTTTTATAGGATCAGGTGTTTCAGGAGTGAATACCAGTCCTCGGGCTTGTGGGGTTTAAGGCGATTATGGTTTGAGTTGATTGCATTATCTAAAAAAATACAAATTAATTCTCCTCTAGTAGCGAGTAACTGGGAGTAACTTCTGATTCCTCCAATCAAATCGACAGAAATATCAAATGGGAATGAACAAAGTCAGATGTTGCCCCACAAGGTCACTCTAAAGCCATATTACATTCAAATCTTTATAAAACCACAAATTACAAAAAAAAATAGGCCACAAGCTAATGTTTTCAATTAATGTTCTTTGTTTACAAGTACAATGCATCCAAAAGGTTATTGTATCTGTAATGGAGTAAATGTAGCTGATCATCCGTGGCTGTAATCTTTCACGTGCCGCTTACCATTTTCGTCTTCTCCACGTGGCGCAAATGACCAGCGCTACGCGGCTAACGCTAATGCTACAGGCCCCAAATGGGCCGCGTTACGACGACGGGATGACAGCCTAATAAGAAATTGATGTGACGCGCTGACTGAGACGTCTCCGCGCCGACGACCGTTCACTTCACTTCACGCAGACGACCATTCATTTCACGCCTCGCCGGGCCGCTGACGATCAAAAAAAAATCCTCCAAATGGGATCCTTACACCAACGCCACTCGTCATACTTTTGAGAACTCTATCAGGAAAGATTAGGCGGAAACAGGAAGAAGTTTTTTTTTCTTTCTTTGGGCTGATAAATTTGACAAATGAGAATATTGATAATGTTTTTTTTTTTTTAGCTTTAGCTGTATCCAGTTTAATTAATTTTTGAGATATCCATAGCTTTATCCAGTCTTAGCTTTGATTTAAAAGGACACAATTACTGTCACTATGTGGATGACTAGATAGCTTTATCCAGAGCATGTATTTATCGGAATTTGTTTTGATTTTCCTTCTTTCTTTCTTTTTTTAAAGAGCGAGCAAGAGAGACTCAAATGATTATGCAGACAGCCACATCTCTTCATCCAGGTCGACCGCATAACTTTGACCAGAGCTTGCATTTATCATTTTTATGTGTTAGTTTTTCATTTTTGAGGGTTTCAAATGGCTTTGCAGAAAAGCACAGATCTAAAAGTCTGTGTTTATACGTTTGAACTTTTTTTTAGGACAAATTAATAGCTTAATCCAGAATGACCGCATAGCTTTATCCTAGATGACCGCATAGCTTTATCCTAGATGACCGCATAGTTTTATTTCAATTCTGCATTTATCTTGGTGAGTTTTGGTTTTCTTTTTTTTCTTTTGTTGAAAGGGAGAGCGAGAGAGACTCAAATGATTATACAGACAGCCACATCCCTTCATCCGGGATGACCGCATAGCTTTGATCAGAGCTTGCATTTATCTGTGTTAGTTTTGTATTTTTGAGGGGTTCAAATGGCTTTGCAGACAAGCACATATCTAAAAATCTGTGTTTATCTGTTTGGACAAATTTTTTTTTAGGACAAATGAATAGCTTTTTCCTAGATGACCGCATAGCTTTATTTCAATTCTGCATTTATCTTGGTGAGTTTTGGTTTTCTTTTTTTTTCTTTTGTTGAAAGGGAGAGCGAGAGAGACTCAAATGATTATGCAGACAGCCACATCCCTTCATCCGAGACGGCCGCATAGCTTTGATCAGAGCTTGCATTTATCTGTGTTAGTTTTGTATTTTTGAGGGGTTCAAATGGCTTTGCAGACAAGCACATATCTAAAAATCTGTGTTTATCTGTTTGGACAATTTTTTTTTTTAGGACAAATGAATAGCTTTTTCCTAGATGACCGCATAGCTTTATTTCAATTCTGCATTTATCTTGGTGAGTTTTGGTTTTCTTTTTTTTTCTTTTGTTGAAAGGGAGAGCGAGAGAGACTCAAATGATTATGCAGACAGCCACATCCCTTCATCCGGGACGACCGCATAGCTTTGATCAGAGCTTGCATTTATCTGTGTTAGTTTTGTATTTTTGAGGGTTTCAAATGGCTTTGCAGACAAGCACATATCTAAAAATCTGTGTTTATCTGTTTGGACAATTCTTTTTTTTTAGGACAAATTAATAGCTTAATCCAGAATGACCGCATAGCTTTATCCTAGATGACCGCATAGCTTTATTTCAATTCTGCATTTATCTTGGTGAGTTTTGGTTTTCTTTTTTTTTCTTTTGTTGAAAGGGAGAGCGAGAGAGACTCAAATGATTATGCAGACAGCCACATCCCTTCATCCGAGACGGCCGCATAGCTTTGATCAGAGCTTGCATTTATCTGTGTTAGTTTTGTATTTTTGAGGGGTTCAAATGGCTTTGCAGACAAGCACATATCTAAAAATCTGTGTTTATCTGTTTGGACAATTTTTTTTTTTAGGACAAATGAATAGCTTTTTCCTAGATGACCGCATAGCTTTATTTCAATTCTGCATTTATCTTGGTGAGTTTTGGTTTTCTTTTTTTTTCTTTTGTTGAAAGGGAGAGCGAGAGAGACTCAAATGATTATGCAGACAGCCACATCCCTTCATCCGGGACGACCGCATAGCTTTGATCAGAGCTTGCATTTATCTGTGTTAGTTTTGTATTTTTGAGGGTTTCAAATGGCTTTGCAGACAAGCACATATCTAAAAATCTGTGTTTATCTGTTTGGACAATTCTTTTTTTTTAGGACAAATTAATAGCTTAATCCAGAATGACCGCATAGCTTTATCCTAGATGACCGCATAGCTTTATTTCAATTCTGCATTTATCTTGGTGAGTTTTGGTTTTCTTTTTTTTTCTTTTGTTGAAAGGGAGAGCGAGAGAGACTCAAATGATTATGCAGACAGCCACATCCCTTCATCCGGGACGGCCGCATAGCTTTGATCAGAGCTGTGTTAGTTTTGTATTTTTGAGGGGTTCAAATGGCTTTGCAGACAAGCACATATCTAAAAATCTGTGTTTATCTGTTTGGACAATTTTTTTTTTAGGACAAATTAATAGCTTTTTCCTAGATGACCGCATAGCTTTATATTGAACCTGCATTTGTCTGAGTTTGATTGGATTTTCGAGGGAATTAACTATAATTAATGTAGAGAAGCACAAAACATCGTTCTGACCAGTTGCATGGCTTTTTCCAGTGCCTGCTTTTATCTGAGTTTGATTTGGTTTGCTATGAAGAATCCGCATAGCTTTGATCGAATCCTACGTTACTTTTGTTTATACGCTACGCGCATCACCCTCGTAGCTTTATCCAGTAAAACCGCATAGCTTTATCCTTTGCCTGTGTTTATCTGTTTTGATTTGGGGTTTTTGTTTGATTAAAAAAAAAAAAAAAAAAGAGTCCCTTCAAGCTCTGCGGGTAGCACAAAAAGCGCACCTGTTCTGGTTGTCCTCCACGCGCATACGCATCCAGCGTGTACTCTATATTTATTATCCAGGGTGGAACAGTTGATAGATGGGCCGGCTGCTCAATTACAAGGGCACAACATTGCCTTTCCGAGCTGATAGCCTGAAAAAGTGGCGCCTCTCTTTCTCCTCTCATTTTTCCATCCAGGCGGCGGATGATATAGAGGAGCGCTGGGGGGTACTTCTGTTTGACACGCTCAAGCACCCGACACACACACACACACACACACACACGCACACACACGCTGGCGAGATGGAGAGGAGTCCGATGATGGCGGCTGTTTCAACGGACATCTTGCAAGCGTGATGTTGAGCTATGTTTCCACTGCGCCCTGAGGGGAGTGGATGGGGGTGGGATGGGGGTGCGCACGGACACATAAAATGGTTGTAAATTTGCATTAGGCTCAATCCATCACGATAGGCCTGCCGAGGAAAGGGGGTGGGGGGAGCGTTGAGTGGGGGGGGGGGGGGGGGGGTGCGCTGCAAGCTGCGGCGAAGACCCGGCTCCAACTCTGACGGATTTCTATTTAAGTGAGTGTGAATGCAACAATTCGGAAAATCATTTGTCAAACGGCGAGCGGAGGAACCTGCTTGGAACCACAACCCCAATAAAACAGTCGGCGTGTTATGCTGACGGTTTAGCTTTGAGGCGCTCATAAACGAGGAAGACAAATCGAAACAACTTTCTTATTTATTGATTTTAGTTTCTTTAGTAAAAGTAATTAAAAGAAGGGAACCTTTAAAAAAAAAAAAATACTGTAATAAAGTATAATATCACATCCACTACAGTTGGTGGCAGTAGTGCTCTTATTCAGTCAGAGAGCGCGTAAGGGCTATTCGCTCCTCTGCAGACGTGTACTTGCATACAAAAAAAATTCTAGACACGTGATACTATTTATAGTGGCGGAAATATTTTCTTCTTCCTGGCATGTTACAAAAACTAATAATTGAGAAGCAATGTCTTCCTGTCCCACTGCGGCTTGCACCCAGACCCAAGAGAGGGCGTGTCCAAAGCGGTCTCACCAAATTGCCGATCAATCACCTCATCAGCACAGACCAGGAACCCCCCCCCCCACCCCCCAACTAAATAACACTACTCCTGTACTGCGGACGGATTGCTTCACAAAAGCAGCAGAGAAGCCGGAGCTAATATAGATCACTTTTCAATTAAACCAAGGTTTAAAGAAAAAAAATTATCTGAGCTTAATGATGATTTTTGGAGAAAAAAAAAGAAAAGAAAAGGTGAGCGCTGAGGGCTGCAGAGACGGAAGGAAAGAGCCCGAAGCGACCACTTCAGAGGGCAAAAAGGAGAGAAAAAAAGTCTTCATTCATCATTATTGTCATGGGGCTTTGGCAAATGATAACAATTTGTCTTCATCGCTATTTTTAGACAATGAGTCACAATAGACAATTTTTGGACAAATGGGAGCGTGCAACATGACGCCATCTTTTCAAATCCTGTGTGGCCAGTTGCTTAATTAGATTATTTATTATTATTAGAATTATTATTATTATTATTATTATTATGGCGTGAGTGCAGGTCCACTTATGCTTTTAAAAGGCTTACTCATGATAGACACGCCTACCAAATTTCATGTTAAGCTAAATTAGTTTCCAAAGGTTCAACAAAGCATTTGGGGGGGGGGGGGGGGGTGAGTCATCACATTTTGTTGCCATGCTACATCCTAATTTAATGACAAAATTTCATAGAAATCAAATTAAAATCTTTAGTGCTTGTACGTCGATGAAGGATGGAAGGAAAATAAAATCAAAATACCACATTGACCGACTTTTTTTTTTTCAGGCATTGCATGAGTTTTTAACAGGTCTACTCGTGTTCCACATCTTTAGACATTTTCATGTCGGAAAAAAACTTCTAAGGCAAGTTTTTTAGCACATTTCATACACAAGGCAACTCGTATAACTTGTATAAGAGGCACAGCAGTCTATCTTTGAGGAACAGCCGATTCAAATTTTGCAACAATTAGTCAAAAATAGTTCGGAGTCCATCTTTGTAATACAACTGAAAAAAAACCCTAACCCTCCAATGGACGTTTCAAACCAAGATGGCAGACTTCCTCGACCAAATTTCATGTCAAGTCAAACTGAGCATTAAAAAACAAAATGTAATGGGCGCAGCAGTCAATGTTTCGGGGTCTTGACGTTGAAATTGGCTGTCATGCTCCGCCCACACGCAATGCCAAAAATTCAACACGGTTGCAATTTGTATACAAAGTACAAATTTGGTAAAAATCTGATAAAAAAAATTCCAAGTCAAGTTTGTGTTGACATGACCCAGAAATGGCCGCTTCAAACTCAAAATTAAGACTTTTTTTTTTGTGAGACTGCAAATGATGGACACGTCTCGCAATTTTCATGTTGCACAGTCAAACCCGCCACGTAGAAACTTCCAAGTGGCCACGAAGCCGCCACCTCTATCAAACATAATCACATCGCACGTATACAGAAGGCCTCAAAAATGCGGATTTATTTGTCCTTAGAATAACAACAAGCAGAAAAAAAAGAAGCAATTTCCACAAGCTGCGCTCAGCCGCTAAATAAGAACCGCTGTGCTCGACGCTTATGTCACTAAACGAAGATGCACGAGTGAGTCAAAGATGCGCGATGAAGGTGAACAATCAGCACTTATACAAAAAAAGCATAAGTGTTCATATAATTGAGTCTCCGGGGAGGAAGCATGAAAGATGACCGTAAACACACAAGTTTGATAGACGGCGGCAAAATGTTGACGAGGGACAAGGACGCACAACTATTACAGAGTGTGTGCGTTTGCATGTGTGTATACGCATGTGTGTGTGTGTGTGTGTGTGTGTGTGTGTGTGTAGGTCACAGCGTGATGAAGATAAATAGGCGAGCGGTGCGAAACGCGGCGAAGCCGTAATTGACGTCTAACGTGAACGGTGACCCGGTGACCGCCGGGCAGCTGCTGGTGACTTGGCCAACACGCCAAATTATTTGTGAATGGGGGGAGGGGGGGGGGGGAACACTTGCGAGGGGCATTCAAGCTCCTCCAAGGAACACTTAAAATTGACTTAACATCTCGCCGTTGATTCGTTTCAACCAAACTGGTGTTTTTTTGTTTTTTTTTAAAGCGAATATTGTCACTGCTTGATATGACATAGGTTGATTCAAAAATAGATGTGGTGGAAATTTAGAAAAAAATATACTTCAATAACGATTCCATTACAATGTATCACTTATAGAACGAGAAGTACAAATTGTAGCAAAAATAAAGCTTTGAAAATAAACATTTGGTAAAGAGTAGCTGTAGTGGTGAAAGGAGTACTCAAGTAATTGGTGTACCAGCTTCAAAATAAACTCTTATTGAATAATACATGGCAATCAATGCCATGGTAAGCTTTTATTTTGAAGTTGGTGGTGTGGCGGCCAACTTGACTTGTCTTGCCGATTGCCATCGGAGCTCAATTTACGTTGCAATCACAAAATGTTGCCACCAAAATCATGTTCAGTTGCTAATTAAGGATTCTGCGCCTGTTTGCTAGCATTAGCAGCTATCCATTAAACAAGCGCCCCGTACAGGCTGGCAAGAGTTGCGGAATTCCTTTTTAAAGGCACTTTAATAGGCCACAATGACTTTACACACTTTGATGCTGAGACATTTGTGGTTCCTCCTGATTCATTTTAAACAAATCCGGCTCACTCAAATGTGCCGTTTTAGTCTGCAAAATTGCTACTGTGGTTCTGGTTCTGTATTCAAAGCACTACTGCAATTATGCGCCAATTCTTGCACACTTTTGAGTATTAAAGATTTGCTTTGAAGGTGGCAAGACCCGAGCATTCGTTCCTCGGGCGTCCTTCCGGAATGACACGTTCTCGAGATCCCGCCTTTGTAATTTATTACCGGGCCAGTTGGCCCGTGTCGTCCTCATTGCCGCCGCCATGTAGCGAGCTAGCGCCGCCTCTTAAGACGCTATTGATTTTTATTTGATTAAACGTCCTGCTGCTTTGTGGCAAATTAGCAGGAGTTTAATCAAATCACAATCGATAGCCGCTTAATAAGCACTCCCTGCGCACGCACGCACGCACGCACGCACGCACGCACACACCAAATGAACAAGTGAATAATAGCCCGAAAACCGAAGGTGCTTGCATGTTGAATAGAAGATGCTTAAGCAATTTCATATGCACATTTTATAGCTAATTAGACAACGGATGAGCAGTTTTCAAAGAACGACTCCGCCCGCATGATCTCCTCCTCCGATACACGAATCCTCGCCTTTCCTGAAAGCAACATATCATAAAAATAAATGAAAAAGTCATCATCGACCTTCTTCACATTACTGTCTGTTTACCTTCTAATTTGATGTGCCAGT
The DNA here is from genome assembly GCF_054856555.1 of Leptonotus elevatus. Classification (NCBI taxonomy): domain Eukaryota; kingdom Metazoa; phylum Chordata; class Actinopteri; order Syngnathiformes; family Syngnathidae; genus Leptonotus; species Leptonotus elevatus. The sequence goes on along the minus strand of NC_141241.1, from coordinate 1,429,308 downwards.
GCGAGAAGTCTGGCCACTTCATTAAATACAAAACAATAAAATAACATCAAAGGCAAAAATTCTCCCTTTTCAATGATAAAAATGAATTGAATTTGTTTTTATTATTGTAAGGAATTAATAAGTTGACTGTGGAGTGCAATCACGCTGCACATTTTTTTTTGTCACTGTGCTTGGTCACTTCTCCGTTCATGAGGTTTTTATCGAAACAATTCAATATCATCTTAATGTTGTCAATCTTCAGTTTTTTTTTTGGTATTACATTCATTTTTTATGACATTTGTAAACCAGAATATTCTTGATAATTACATTTGCTAATATACCTTTCATGAAAATCACGACTGTCCACTGATTGGCTGGCAGAAGTCACATGACACAGCCTGATAGTTGGGCGTTCAACTCGATTTAAAGTCTTCAATCAGATCATTAGATTTTATAGGTCCGAATAGTAGCACTTTTTTTGGGAAAGGGGGGGTTGAGGAATTCTGAAATTTAAAATTGAGGTCTGAAAAAAATTATTAACACAAATCCATACTATTGGTTTCTTTGGCCCCAATTTGTCCATTATAGTCATACAATATTAACCAATTTAAAGTGTTGAGAAAACATAGCTTGGGAACACATCTATTGGCGCTCTTGAACGCTCAAAATGTCTGACAAGTGACAAACTCCGCCTATTTCCTCATTCCGCAGGAACAAGCCATGTGGCGTCATAAGGCGGCCTGGACCGCCGTCCCCTATCGGGTTGTCTTGCTTTTGTTTTAGAAAATAGTCGGCTTAGATGCATTTCGAATGCATTTGTTCAAATCGATTTTTGAAGCAGAATCCGACTTCATGAGTACATACAAATGAATGTCCACCTATGATTGTATTGTATTGCTGATGGCTTTGAAAAAGAGTGGGGAGATGATGTAATGCGTTTCCGTGGTGAGCGGTGCAGAGAATGGATGGAGGTTCGAAGCTGTTTGCATGTTTTTTGTTTGTAATTTCTTGGAAAGTTGTTGGAGAGATTCTGCTTGAAAGTGACAGTGCAGTACAGTCCACACTGGCTCCGGGGACAATTAACTCATTCACTCGCAGCCATTTTCGCTGAAGCAACCCCCTTCGCTCCCAGCTGTTTTACTGGATTTTGACTGATTTTGCAAGGTCCACAGAATATTCTGATCTATTGCTCTTAAAAACACGGAACCTACCAAAAGAAAGATTAGAGTCTCTTCTTTCATCAGGGAAAAAAAAAGTATATTTGTATCTGTTTCCATTTTGCAGCAATTAGCATTAAAATATAGCTAATTGCTTTCATTCCTGGTGAAAATAGCAAAAAGAGCTTGTTGCAGCATGGCCCTGGCTGATCTCTTATACTCTGCTCCCACCCATTTTTTTGTAATAACTACCGTTGCGTTAAGCGACCTCTTCATGTCAGTAGCTATATCAAAGCCTTCTGTATGCTCTAGCATTGGAAAAAACATTTTTTTTTAAACAGCAACGTATAAATATGTTTTGGGGAGTGCAGGACAAAGTATATGTAAGGTGTAAGTCAAGTATACGTTTATACCTTTGAGTTAATTACTTACAGATGGATTGATCTTATTATAAATGAATGCACTTTTCATTTTCTGTGCCAAAAAAAAGATACACACAGTAAAGTAACCTTTTTAATGAAGAATAGTTCATCTTAATGGTTTACAATAGCCAGTAAGGATACGTTGACGTGCATCTTAAACTCAATTGGTTAATGCTTAAAATTTACTTTTACCGAAAGAAAAAGTAAATCAATACGTCCAATTAAAGATAGCATAGATTTTCTTTCGTGTCTATGAGCATCACAGACCTAAACTGTCAGCAAAGTGCGCTTGTAACGTCTTCATTTCCCCTCCTTGCCGACAGTGCAAGTCAACCTCAATCTTTGTCGCGTTAAGGAGAGGGCGGGATTAAAGGCGCAAAAGTGGCGTCTGTCAGGCTCGTTGACGCCCCCGGGGCCTCCCGCTAACGCGCCGTTGTTGCCCATCATCTCTCATCGCGTCACGGGCGAGGAGGCGGCCCGATGAGACGGGCGGCTTGATGAGACGGGCGGCCCGATGAGACGGGCAGTCGTCACCCGAGCCGACGGCTCCCGTCGGCGTCAGGAGTCCGTCAGCCGCCGCCGGCGTCCATGCGACTTGACGGCGTCGCCTCGCTTGCTCGCTCGGGAGCAGAGACGGCGCATCGGCCGCAAAAGTGCGAGACGGACACGGCGGTGATGAGACGAGATGAAAATAGAAAAGAAAAAGTGTGACGGTTGATATCGCGCGCCACTCGTTTATATGTGCAAACGATGGCGCGAACGCCAGAGGAATTTTCCAACAAAACTGAAATGCGGGACGCAATTTTAAGAACGCAACCTTCTGCAATGACTGACGTGGAGACAATCCAACGGTTGCACAAAAATACTGTGACATCACGGACCAAGCAGTGGTGCTAACTGTAATCATTAACGCTCCAAACCTCAAAATGTTTCTATTTGTGTAATTAACCTGTCAAAGAAAATCAAATCTCATTTTGCATGTTTTGGCCTAAATGTCAGCGTACATTTTTGATGTTTCATTTGGAAGTGCTCACACTTTTTTCTCATGCTACGGACGGTCTCTCAACATTTAAGATGCAACAGTTTTGTTCTGTTTTCCGGCAGAATAAAAAAAGTTCTGTTCCTAAGCAAAAAGCAGAATCCAAAGATCCTGAAAATGCAGACTGGCGAGACATTTTAAGTCAAGTCAAGTCTTCTGAATATCAAGTCGATTATTTCAAAGGTTTTAGCCAAGCAAGTCTTAAATTTGGTTTGCGGAGTCCACCGACTTTGTTTAATTTGGCAAATTTCAAGTCAAGTCAAGTCAAGTTGAGTCTCAGGATCATCAAATCAGAGGAGCCAAGTCAAATCTTTATTGTGGTTACCATCCAATTGTTTCGAGTTTTTAAAGCGAATCTACTGAAAATGTGCAAAACGGACATGCCACTTCTGCCCGTTTCCATCTGCTCTTCTTTTGCAAATATTGAGAGGGGACTCCGCCACTGTAGGTGGCGCTATACACCATAGAAATGTGGTCCACCAGTAATTTAAAAGAAGAAGAAGAACAGGAAAATACATCGTATGAGTTTGCTTTTGTAATAAACCGTAACGTTTCTTTGCTGTTTTCCATCTAAAAGTGCATTAATATTCGCTTCTTTAATTAATTCCAAAAAGATTTCAGTTTCGTTGTTCCCCAAACATACCTTACTTTATTGTCCGACATTGCTTTGCCAAGGTTTATTCTCAAAACCTGTTTCCATAGCCAAAATTAGCATTTTCCTTTTTTCATTACGCTTCAAAATCCACCCCCTCCAAGCATAAAAACTTTTTGGGGGGCGAATTTTGGGCCCTTTTTCAAATTTCTAGCGTTTCCATGTAGTTTCATTTTCACATTTCTTGAAAATTCAAATAAAAATGGGGGGGGATGGAAACCCCAGAGATGAGGTTTAAACACACAAGCCCAAAGTCCTCAAACTGGCAACCGAAATACTGGCTCAAGTCAAGCCATGTGACCCGAGTCCCCCCCACCTGTGGCAATATCGAGTGCGGCGGCGGCGGCGGCGGCGGCGGCGGCGGCGGCGGCGGCGGCGGCGGCGGCGGCATCACTTGCTGTCTTTGCGCGCGACGCCGCTTTCACTCCCGCTGCTAATCCAGCAGCCAGACCATCTGATAAGGCATCTGTCTGCAAGTGGCGCTGACATGCTGACACCCGAGGGTGACAGGCCCGCTTGGCCTTGAATTAAGGGGCGCCGCTGATACTCTGCAGATAAAGTGACGGTGTCAGAGGTGGGGGGGGGATGGGGGGGGCGTTTGGCCAAGCGGCTCCGTGGAGCTGTCAAGACGGAGGAGACGAGCTGAGTGAGGCCGCTTGTCACTCACAGCTAAAAACATTTGGACTGTAAACCAAGCGGCTGACTGACGCCACCGCAAAACAACCTGATGGCACTTCAACCTTTTGCGGACGCTGCCGCAAGGAAGTTTTGTGTCTCAACATACAGCTTGTGACGTAACGTCAAATAAAAATGTGATGAGAAAATCGGTTTCAGAACAAGACGAGACAAGAAAAAAAACCGAGCCGGCAAAAGGCCGTTTGTGGCAAGACCGACCAATCAGTGACGCTGTCTATAATGATTGGCATGTAGACCGACCAATGGCGGCGCACAGACTGCTTGAAAGGCTGAGCTCGTGTTTGTTGTACTCGCGAAGACAAAAACACATTTGTACGAGTCCACGATCACGTCCGTGTATGTGACAACAGCCTAAGGCACTTTTTGTGTGCGTTGTTTTAGTGTGTGCGTGAAGTGCGTGCAGCGTCTCAAGGTTTGAGGCGCTCACTGCTTTGGAATACGAGAGCAGAAGAAGCACAAGCAGAAGTTTTGTCTGTACTGTGTAAAGTCCACTTGTGGATGTTGGATTTTGTTGCTGTTGTTGGTCCGATCAGATTTTAGCATTGATGAGTTGCTACGGCAATCTAATCTGCGCATATGAAACTCATGCTGTGGCGCAACTATTTTAGCAATGGGACTGTTTCTTTAACCAATAAATCCGATTTATTTGTAGCTGTATAACTTTAAATAACCATCCTTGCAAATTGACAAAAAATGGAGTTAACTTACTGTGGTTGTGAAATGTGATGGCGGTCGTATTAAGCGATCAGCGAAGTCCTCGCCGGAGGTCCGCAGGCACCAAATGCAGCAAGCGCCGCGACGCACTCAAGCAACCGTTTTGTCTGGTCATGCAAATGTAACATTTGCTGCCTTCAACAAAACTTGAACGCCTGATGAGGTTCTTTGGGCTTTGCAATATGTTAACATCTTTGTGGCATTTTGGAAAAAGGCCACCGCCACTAAATCGCAGCTTTTTTTTTTTTTTTGACAAAATGGAAAAGTGATCACGCGTGTGAGGACATCGCCGTTTGTCTTTTGCTTACACTCTATTTGCCGTCCCATCCAACTATTAACTAACTCAATAATAATAATGGAAAAAATGCTCACTTGAAATTTGGCCAAACAAATGGATTTTCACTCATTAATACATTGGAAATAATAATAATAATAATTATTATTATTATTATTGTTAAGATTATTTTAGAAATAATGACAAAAGACCTACTGTGAATTAGAATATTTTCAAATTTAAATGTACAATTTTTGACAAAGTACATTTTTTTTTTGGCAAAGTACAATTTTGCAATAAAAATAAACTGACATTACTTAAAGTATACCTTTTTGTTTTTTATCATTGATTAACAATGATACAAATTTGCATAGTTGATTAAAGTAAGTTTTATTAGATTTTTTTTTTTTTTTAAGTAGTTAGTGTCCAGAATAAAATAAAATTTTGCATTAAAAATAGACGTTGGTGTTGTGACCCAAAATGTACTTTTAATTTATATATTAATGCTGTCAAAGTTAAAGCTTTAATTGCAGATCTTTATCCATATATGTCAATGTACGCATATACGTGTTCATTTCTACAAACGATGAATATTTGACGCGGGGCCTTGAGTGCAACAAGAGTTCAAAGGTCGCATCTTCAGCGAGCGCTCTGCAGACGTCACGTCAAATCAAAAGCGTCTCCGTTACCCCCACCCAAGTAAGTCGCACGTCCCGCCGGAGACGGCTTTCCTCGCGCGGTCAATCCTTTCCCATCTCGTCGCCTCGCCGCTTCTTTTTTTTTTTTTTTTTTTTTTTTGCGCCACCTTTAATGAAGCGCGCTGGCCCCTTTAAGTCACTAATGTGACAGTGCAGTAATGCCCAATGACGGGCGCCCCTCCATCTACTGGCATGAATAAACCATGGCCCCCCCATCTAAACATAATACATTAGTTGTGCGAGTGTTTATGTGGCACCTTAGCGTGGGAACATGAATGAAACATGAGAACGTGCTCGTCTGCCGCCAAGCCACAAAACCAGTCGCATTACCCAAATTGATGAAGCTCTTTCAACCGACAGTTTTTACATTAGAAATAACAATAATGAACTCAATGAAAAACTCAAATTGACTTTTTTTTATCATATACTTTTTTCGAAGTCATTTTTTTTTTACAAATTTGTGTTAAAAATATACTAAATCAAATATATATGTTTTAATCAACACACTTTTCACACTCAAAATACCAATACACAAAAAAACAATTAAAAACATATGTTCATTTGACCCAAGATGACAATTTTTTTTATTCTTATTTTTTTTACATTTAAAAAATGACAAACATGAAAAGAAGTAAAATATTCGATTGTAACTCAAGATTTACTCATTTTGAAATGACATTTTTGTTTTCACATCCCAAAATACTGAAAGATAATCATGAACAAGAAATCAAGTCTGAATTGTCTTGTGAGCCGCCATTAATGGTCTTGATGACTTTTCGGTGGCCCTCCAGCGTGGGAACATGAATGGAACATGAATGAAACATGAGAACGGCCGCGGTGAGCGACGCTAACCACGGAAAAATAAATGGCTCAACCGTGAATAATTGATACTACTAATAATAATTGATTGGACCAGTGTCCGCCTGGACGTCTCACTTGGCCCTTCTTTCACGTTGATGCTAAGCAGGAAGTAGAAGGAAGCAGCGCACACGCACACGCACACGCACACGCGCGCGCAAACACGCAAACACGGTGGCATGTCGCATCAGCCTCAAGCACACTTAAGCTTCATGTCACATTTGTAAGGTTGATTTGGGCCTCAATGAGTCACGGTGCCTTCGTACGCATCTGTCCGCACATAAACATGGCTCACGTACGCACGCACGCACGCACGCACGCACGCACGCACGCACACTTGATGCCGGGCGAGTTTATCCTTCAGCATTTGACCGTAATAAAGAGGCTGACAGTCATTTGCCGGCGAGGCTTGTAAATCCTCGGGGGGGGCGAGAAGAAGTAAAAGGGCCAATTACTTTTTGATCTCTGGCCGGCCCTCGCGTCAGACGCATAAACTTTCACCTTCCGGGACCTCGACCTTTTTTTTTTCTTCTTCCTTTTTTTAAATCCCCCAACCAGGACCTCCTTGTTCTCGGTGAGAAGAAGACCAATCAATGGTGCTGCCGGCAATGATTGACACATTGGCCGGCCAATGACGACGTAAGAATGTTAGCGATTTGAATTTGATCAGAAATCCAAAAGCACGTTTTGTTTTGATTCCATGTTTCCATGACAACATTCCCAAATGAATGCAATTCTTGACATTTTCACCCCCTTTCACATTTTTTGGACTAAGTGAGAGCATTCCAACTTGGAACCTCATTCGGTTCTCAAATTGTGCAAGTTCAATTTCCCAAATGAAGAGATTCACATATTTCGCATTTCTGCTCATTCAGGACATCTTGGGAACAACTTATCCCCATTCCTGAAATTCCACAGAGTGGTTCCCAAACGATGACGTATTTCCCACATTTGCCTACGACCTGCACATTTCTCAACAATTCAGAGCATTCAACTTTGAAAATCTTCCAATCATTTTGGACATTCACCAGTTTCATAATACCCGAATTTTCACGACATTTTGTCTACTATTTATCACATTCCACAGTCAAGTTCCCAAATTGAGAGGTATTTTCCACATTGACCTTCTACTTCCACATTTCTCAACAATTCAGCATAAAATTCCAGCTTCAAAATGATCCGGACATCGTAGGAAGTCCATATCAGTCTCATAAGCCCCCGAATTGTCACGACATTTTGGGAACTACTTATCTTTCCCAAATACCACAGTTAAGTTCCCAAATAGAGACATTTTACAAATGTATCTCCTCTTTCCATATCTTGACAGTCAAGGCATTCCAACTTCAAAATGTTCAGCTCAGTCAGGACATTTTGGGAACTATTTATCTTTCTCATATTGCCCGAATTTTCAGGACATCTTGGGAACTATTTATAACGTTCCCCAAATGATTCACTCAAATGTAGAGGTAGTTTTACAAATCGAAGTCTTCCTTCCACATGACTTCACCGATTCAAACCGTTCTGATTCCAACTTTTGTTCGACATTTCAACAATTCAGTTAAGTTTCCGTTTTGTATTGCAAGACGCCGTGCACTCGCAAAATGTGTATTTATGCAAAATTTTTCATTTTTCAACGTCGTTTCATGGCGTGAGCTGCTGACCTCTTGGCCAGGTCACCTGTTTTTGAAAGTGATCTTGATCGCAATGGCTTTGATCTGTTTCGATCAAGTTTACGATTCCACAGCATTTCAGCTCTTCGGGATAAACACGCGCAATTTCAACACAAAAGGAATTTTCTTGTTAAAAAAAAAGTACGTCCACCCTGAATAGCAATAATATTGCAACAAAATGACAGCGCCGCGACTAAAGTGCAAGTTTGACGCTTTCTTTTTTTTATGCGATCAAATAAGAGAACAACAACCTTGACAGTGAAGTGGACAAACGACACACTGGCGCGCACGCACACTCATACACGCGCGCGCTGGGCGTCAAGGCGGGATGGAGCGTGAGCGATGTTGACAGGTCGCCACTCTCGCCCTCATTACGGTAATGCGATGCTACAAAGTGGCAGGAAGGCGAACGCGGCGAACGCGGCGAACGCGGCGCGCCCGACGCTGCGCGCCGACGCCTGATTGGTCGCTGAGTCGTGAGGGAACGTGTCATGGCCGCGCATCGTGTCCCGCGGCCATCGCGGCGGCATGATTGACATTCAGTGAGGTTTTTACTTGACAATATGTTTGTCCCCATTTTGAGACCTGTGCCGTTCTCAAAAACTCACCAAATCTGCCAAGCAAGTTCATCCTGGTGACGTTTACATTTAAGTCCTGGTTGTGAACACAAAATTTGGCTTAATGAAATCCCGTGGAATTATTTGAAAATTCAGCCCCAGAAGCCAAAATCAGTTCGCAACATGCACAGAGCGACAAAAAAACCCCTGAACATTTTGGTTTGAGGCAACAATTTTAAGATCAGTTTGGACATTTCCAGATTTTTAATTTTCTAAAAATCCCACCACCAAAGACAGTTTGACTGTAGACTGGTAGACATTTTGATCATAAATAAACCCACAAACAAGTCTGACAAAACCATGCCAGAAAAGAAACAAATTCAGTTGTTTTTGTTCAACGTGGCCATTTTCGTGTTGTTTTGTTTATTTCAAGATTTCTGATATTTATTGATTTTTTTTTAGAAATTCAGCTCCTGAAGCTAAATTGAGTGAGCAACATGAAATTTAATAGCGATCTACATCACGAGTAGACTCACAAAAAAGTCTGAAGAAGCCATGCCTGAAAATACTCAGGAAGTCTGCCATTTTGGTTTTAGGCGACAACTTTGCACTCATTTTGGCCTTTTCTTGATGTTCAGCAATTCTGGAAAATTCAAACACTGTAGCAAGTTTGACTGTTTTGAACAGACCTACAATAAAAGAAAGAAACCCGGCTCCAAAAGTCACACAAAGTCAGTTATTTTTCTTCCAAGTGAATAATTTTGTGTTGTTTTGGCCATTTCAAGATTTTCGTCTTTTTTTCGTTTCATATAATTTTTTAAACTCAGCTCCTGAAATTAAATTGATTTATCAACATGAATTTTACTAGCAATGTCGATCACAAAAGAGTCTTAAGAAGCCCCCCCTCCCAAACAAACAAACAAACAAACGGAAGACTGCCATTTTGGTTTAAAGCTGACATGTTTTTAGTGATTTAGGCCATTTCTCGATTCCCAGCAGTTTTTGGAAATGTCAGCCTCGAAAGCCTGTTTGAACTTGCTAACGTAACATTTTGTGGGCATGTCTACGATGCACAGAGTCACCAAAAAGTGTGAAGAAGCCATGCCTGAGAAGGCGTTGCATGTGCAAGGCAGCAAAATTGTAAAATTGTAAAATCTCCAAGACGCTGAAACAAACGCACAACACAGAAGTTGCTCTAATGACGACAGACGTGTTCTAATTGGCAAAGACGGGAACGCAAGTCATGTGATGTTCCCCGCGATGCTTGGATGCGTCCCGTCGTGCGTGCCGCCGCACACGTGCATCGGCGTCAAAGCCCGCCGCGTGCTGACAGCTGATGTTCAAATGGCCGTCGGCGCCGGGCGACATCGCCGAGCGCGCCTCAAAGACGAGCGCCTTGTTGATTTAACTTTGTAACGCGTGTCGCCTGTCGAGAGCGCATCCTCAACCCCCCCCCCCCCCCCCCTCTGTCCCGTTAATTCGAGGTGACGGCTCGCAAATTAAGATAATTCATATTGTCTGCCGGCTGGCTGCCCCAGAGTGAAATATTCACTTACGTACTGTTCATTTTCCATGCACACATACTATGTTCAATTTGGATCCAGGTCAAGAATATCGTGATAATAATATGAAGTTATGTACTACAGATCTTTTCAAAAATGAATACGTTCATTGCCGTGAACGTTTATATCCGTCAACTCAAATTCAAATTCAGCGTGTAAATTTGTCACGTTTGTTTTCTGGGAAATTTCTGTCTTTCAAACCATCATAATGACTTGCAGATCCCTGCAGATGGCGACATTGCATCACTCTGAATTTCAGATCAATTCAGCTTTTGAGTCGAAGAGAAATATTAGAGGATGAATTGTGTCTTCAGTAATATGGGATCGAAATGCCAACATGTTGGAAGTCGGACAAGTTTAGGAACAGAACACTCGATAATCTCTGAAAGATCCGCGATGCAGCGAGGTACAACCCATGATAAATCCCGTAATATATGAATTTTTCACCCAAATATAAATCCGCAATATAGTGAATCCGCGATAAGTGAACCGCAAAGTTAACGAGGGGCCGCTTTATTTTCGGTCACATGAGGAAAAGTCATCCAATTTCAAGGTGGAAAATGACATTTTTACTTCAGTCAAATTTGACCCAAACGTGTAAGGGTTAAGAAAAAAAAATGTTGCTAACAATGGCTGTCTCTCTCACACACACACACACACACAATGGAGGCTCCGCCCATCCATTCGCTGAAGTAAGTGGTCTTGCCGAGCTTGACTTTGTTAATCATCAGGTGACAGTTTAACAGCGCGCGCAAGCGTAATTAACGCCACTTGAAATCAGCGTTCACAACGTGCGTAAGTGTGTAAATGTGTGTGCGTGAAAAAACAAGATGGCAGTTGTCGAAAAGTTGAATAGAATGAAATCAATAATTCAAAGGCCTCTCCTCGGCCTCACCTGGTTCTCCGTGGCGCCTCGGCCCCCCCGTTCAGGTTGAATAATTCACAGGAGGCGAGCGGCAGCTCCTAAAGGCCATTATTATGTTCAATAATGACTAATACATGTGCCGGAGACGGCGAGAAGAAGCCCGCTCGTCCACGCCGACGCCGGGTGACGCTCATTTGCATATTTATTAGCTGCCAGAAGACGAGTGAAACAAAGCGAAGGTGTCGTTTTGGAGCTTAAATGCAAACGAACGCTCATCAAACACAAACTCTTTTGCGGATGACATTGGAAATTGATCTAAAAATATGTTTTTGTTTTTTTTGCACCGCCACCATGGATTTAAAATAAAACGAGGATGTATCTTTGAAGTCCGAACTTTCCGTGAACTTTGACATCGGATGTACTTGGCCACAATCAAATCTTTTCCAAGCAAAAATGGACGTGTCAAAGGGGAACTGCTTGGCGACGGATCCAGACTGACTTCTTGAAGAAAATATACAATAGCAATTTGATGTGAAGGAATAGACCATATTTATCCCAAAGTGGCCACAAATGAAAATGGCTGACTTCCTGTGTAGTTTTGGGCACGGCTTTTTTGAAACTTTTTTTTTTTGTGGCTCTACCAATGATAGACATGCCTAACAAATTTCATGTTGCTAAGTGATGCTGGCTTGGGGGACTGAATTAAATTCAGCGCGGCGCTATAGAGCAAGTCCAGTTTGTTGTCATGCTCGGCCCACACGCAATAAAGAAAGCAAAAAAAATATTTGTGAGCGTATGTGGTTGAAATTTGGTAGCATTGAAAAATGGAGACTATGTGGGCAAACTCGAAAATGCCCACATCAGGCCAAAATGGCGGACTTTGTCTTTCGGCCATGCCTTCTTGAGACTTTTTTGTGGGTCCACTTATGATTGACGTGCCTGCCAAATTTCAGCCTGCTAAGTCAAAGCAGCTTTGGGGGCTGAATTTTCAAAAAAACGTCAAGGCGGTGCTACCGAGCCATGTTTTGCGGTTTTCGTACCCGCGAGCCCCTTCAGACGTAATTTTGCACCAGAATGAGCACGCGTGGAAAGTAAGGTGATGGTTCGAGTGCGTGGATGCCCGGAAATTGCGATTTATGTGGCTTGACTTGCGTCCTCCTAACAAGTGGCTGTAAATTCTTTAGCATACAAATGACACAATTCATCATGCGCTCTTTTCTACAAGAATAAACACTCATTTTCCCTCACGTTGACCTTGACCAATAGCTGCTTGGAGATGGAAGTTACCCATACAAACATTAACCCCACCCCCAACCCCTGTCCCCCCCCCCACAACCCCGCTCACCCAAAAGCCTCCTCACCCCCTCCACTCTATTCTGACTCTGCTTGATAGGGATAATAAACGGCTAGTGTCAAAAGTCTTGTCAGTCCATTTTTTGCTTGTTTGGGTTCATCTGGACTGGAGGAACTGGGGGGTGGAGGGGGGGGGGTACCAGCAGTTATAAGGGAAGGCTGCGGAGGGTTGGATTTGGGAGAAAATAACAAATACAATAGAATAAGGTCAAAGTGAAAAAAAAAAATAATAATAATAACAATAATTCTCAATGAAGTTTCTAGAGCACTTTAAAAACAACCACAGTTGAAACCAAGTGCTCAACTGTAAAACAAATTAACGTAGCGAAATAAATAATTCAATGGAATTCATTTTAATTAAAACATTTCTATTAAAAGTAATTAAATGATAAAAAACTGAAAATATTTTAAATAAAAATAAATCAAAGTACGAAATAAAATAAGATGAAAAATAGAAATACAACAATTAATATACAGCAAAAACTATTCATTCAAAATAAGATCATTAATACGATATAAAATAAATTCATGTATTAGTAATTTGGAAACTGAAAACTTAAATGAAATAAAATGTCCCCAAAAAATTCTTGAACAAAAAAATACACAATGCAATACAACAGTGAATACAACTAAATGATATAAGGAATAAGATAAAATGACAATGTTTTGCTTTTTTTTAACTTTAAATTTATATTTTTTTAAATATTAATTAAAATGTGCAAAAAAAGTTAAATTCCATGAAAAAGTAAAATCTAACTACAATAAAAATAGTGAAAAATACATATATATATATATATATATATTTTTTTTTTAAATAAGATAAAAATTGCTACGCACTCATAAGGCAGCTACAGCAGGCAGGCTGCAGTTGGGGGTGGGGGGGGGGAATGAATGATGAAAGTATGTGCGCGTGTGTGTGTGCGCGTTTGCGTGTGTTTGTGGGTTTTGGTGGGTCCATCTCACGGCGGCGGTGGTTCTATTGATTTCTGCCCACCGTGCTCTTTGTCAAACATCACATGTGGACCTTTTAAAAGCACACACACTCTATGGTGCTCTTTGTCTGCCGTTGGGGGGGGTCAAAGTTCGCCAAGAGACGAGACCAGACTCGCCCACGCCGCTGCATTTGTTGAGTCTCCGCTGTCGACGGGTGTCAGATCGGATGCCGCTTGTTGAGAATCAGGAAAAGGAAGAAAAAAAATCATCAATACTAGAATATAAATAGAAAACAAAATAAAGTAAGATTAAAGATGACTAAAAAAGTAATCAAATCAATCTAAAATACAATTTAAATGAAATGAAAGGCAAAAATAAGATCTAAAGTGAGTAAAAAAAAAAAAAAGAAGTAAAATTGAAGTACCCATTAAGATAGAAAAAGGGGACGTTATTTTCAAATCTAATTACAAAAAAAATGAAATACAGACTAATAGTGAGAAAAATAAGATTAATATTGAATACAAATAAAATAAAAACCCTTATAGAAAATCATGAGGTGGGCATTCAGTCAATATTGTCAACCCGTCAATGACGGACGCTCGTTTTGTTGACAATTAACGAATGACAAGAAACTTGACATTGACGGACAAAGTATTGCCGGAAGTGGGTTTTCGTCCATCAGCGCAGTCATCGATAACTGGGTCAGTACAATCGGCCCTTCTCAGTCCGTCAGTGACGGAGGCCCGATTTGCTGACACGCTTGAACTTCTTTCCTGGGACTGAATGCTTTCCTCCTCTTGTAAATGTGTTATTATTGCCACGTTTATGCAAACATTAATTTAGTGCCTTGTAGTTCTTTTATTTAACATCAGGCATGTTGTTAGAAATCTAAGGGTTTTTTTGGATTTGTTGGGGTCTGGATGTTTCTTGGGCTGGGGAGGAGTTCTGGTGGGGGGTGTCTGGTCGGTGCTAGATTTCACCTTCCTTGGTTTTCTTCGGTCCCCTCGGGTCTCCTGGTGTTCGGTTTAGGTGAACGGTATGAGATTTTTTCTAATAGGTTTTCTGGTGAGCTAACAAATACACGCACGCACGCACGCACGCACGCACGCACGCACGCACGCACATACACATACACATACACAAAAAAAATAAAAAAATAAAATAAATAAAAATAAAAGAGCAATGATGATGACATTTCCGAATGAACAATACTGAGCTCTTAAAGAGAAAAAAAAAAAAGAAAAAAAATAAATAAATAAAAATAAATCTAAGGGGTTCTTGGTTGCGCCATTTTACATCAGGCGGGGTATTGAGAAGCTAAGGGCTACTAAAAAGGGAAAGTATGCAGTCCGCTGTCGTGTTTGCGGCCGTTACGACCGTGTGCACGTACGATATGTAGCAACATTAGTGAGGAAAACAAAAGTGACATAACAAACCATGTCAAGCAGAAAATACTGCTGACAAAATGTAATTTAGCACGACGGAAGCGTGAGTAAAAATAATGAGGATTGCAGTTCGGCCCGGCTTGAAATATTGCCGATGACGGAAGGGTGTCCCGCAAGGGTGTTGATGATTTCCAAATAACGGACGCTCAAAATGTATTGACACGCCCACTTCTCTATATTAGTTTATATACTAATGAATACAAGTACAAATAAAAAACAATTTTGAAACATAATGCAAATTATATTCCGATAAAAATGTATGTTTGCTCATAGCTTCCACCGACGTAATTAGCATCACGTCAACATGTCGCTAGGGGGGGGAAGATGAGGGAGGCCAGCGTGATGTGAGACGGCCCCTGTGTTTCTTTGAGGGGGGGGGGGTTAAAGAAGCCACGCCTTTGACACCCTGCCCGGCGGTGATTCATTGCCCAATTTGACGCCTGCGCGCTGTTAAATTGCATCAGCACTGCCAAAAATCCACACAGGAGATATGAAAAATTAAATGTCATCTTGGCCACGGTGAGAAAGAGAAAATAACTTTTAGCTCTCCTCGCGCTGGCGGCGGCGACGGCGGCTAAATTGGTCGGTGATGGATGGTGGCGCGAGGCGGCGATTAACCTACTTAACCACATCAACGCCGCGCTTCTTTACCTGTCAACAAATATTTTTCCACTAAAATGTGAGCGTCCTCGAACCGCAGTCTACTCTTTGACTTTCAACTTGTCCCCACCACTCGATTCTCGATATTTGCTTGCCTCTGCCTTGGCTGTGCTGCTTCCAGTCCATGCATGCGCAGGTTAGATTTATTTTTTATTTTTTGGTCCAATCAGATTTCAGCCTCTGTGTGTTGCCGTGTGAATATAATCTTCCCAGGGCCTTCACCATCCCATTTTTTTTACTGGTTACATTATTTACAATGAGACGTTCTCTTTAACCAATCGGGTTTTCAGTTTGTCCACACTGACATCGTTTTTATGTCCTCTTGGTTGGTTCGACCAGAACTTGGAATATCAAAATTGGGCAAGACAGTGATTTAACATTTTTCAAAATGTGAATAACAGATTCCACCATTTGACATTTGTGAGAGTTACGACTGGATTTTTACTGCTTTTCAGTTTTCATTATTAGCTGTGGCTAACTAACTAAAATTTTATATTATGTAATTTAGTTGTGTATTTTTTTCAATTTCTACTTTGACCATTACCAATGTTATATATTTTAAACAATGAAAAAATTTTTTTTATCTGTGACCAAATTGAGTCTATATACTCCCTTGGTTATGTGTTTTATTTTTTATTTTTTTGGTGCGCTTTTATTTATGCACACTTTCCAGTCCAATCCATTTTTGAAAATAAAAATATGAAATTAACCAATTTATGAGATTTCGGCCCCACGCCAGCAATATTTCATATATATATAATTAATGTATTTACTTTTTAAAATGTTGTTGATTTTTTTATTATATCAGTTTTGACATATTTTTTCCAGTTTTCATATGTTTTATGTATTTTCATTTTCCAACACGGCCAGCATGGAAATCAACACGTTTGTTTTCACAAAGTGGAAGCAGGTGTGGCGTTTCGCTTCGCTGTGTGCAAATTATTCAGCGTTACAAGCCACAATTACGCTTTATTAAAAACATATATATACATTGAACAAAATCTCAGCGGCGGCTGCTGCTGTGGTTGATGTGAAGGAATTTATTGCCTCGCTTGTTTTTGCATCATTGATTCTCGGGGAGCGCAAGAAGCCTTTTGATGTGTTTACATGTTTATTTACAGCACGTGTTTACCACATGAGCTGTTTTTAGCAATTAGCTGACGGACGTACATGTGGTTAGCATTCCCTGAGGGGGGGGGGGGGGGATAACATCCCCCAAAAATCGATGAGCACTTTTGGGAGCATCCGATCCCCGTCTGCCATTTTGCTCCAACATGAAAAATACATGCGGAATTTACACTTCAAAGTCGGCGGCCATTACGTGAGCCATTAACTTGCCGCGCTCCCAGTGGCCGCCTCGTGAATCATTTAGCAGACGCTTAGCGCAAATCGTCGGTGCCTTGCACATGAAAAATGACATTGTGGCCACAAAATGCCACCGCGAACTTGGTAGAACCTGCGCACAAAATACTTTATTTCATTTGTATTTTGAGTTATTTCCGTTGCCGTGTCTGAGTTTCCTTACAAACTCTCCCAGCCCAAGCAAAGATGAGCAGATTTTTTTGGGCAAGGTGGGTGGGATGGACAGACAGCATCCAAACTGTGGCGATGAGCAGCTACGTTAGCAATTAAAAACGCGCGGCAGCTGGCTTTGGACGAGCGCATTCATCATCGCGAGCTGCCATAAAGCGGCGCGAGATGGATTCTTTGATTTTGGCTTTCCCAGAACATAAATCAAAACCTAAAAAGCGCCAGCCCCGTCACCGCCGCGTCACCCGAAGAATCCATCGGAGAGCCCGAAGACTCTCGGCTACTATTTGTCCCCCCCGGCACGGCATGCTGGGAAATCCATAAGTGTCACATAACGACGAGCGCAGCGCAAGGGCGAGACTCGCTGTTAGCAATTAGCAAATGTTACGATAAGCACTCATTGGATGTCATTTGTAGAAAATATCGCCAGGAAATGTATTTCAAATCATATAACAAAATATTTTTAAACTAGTATCTGCTTCAAAGAATATTGTGTTCTATTGCTATAAAATCATTGAACCTAGATTAGAAGCTCATCTTTCATCAGGAAAAAAAAAAGTATATTTCCATCCGTTTCCGTTTTGCAGCAATTAGCATTAGAGCATAGCTAAGTTTCATCATTATTCACAAATCCGTTTAAAACAGTGGGGAAAATAGCTTTTTTTTGCAACATGGCCCTGGTTGATCTCTTATGCTCTGCTCCCACCTGTTTTTGTAATAACTACCATTGCTTGAAGCGACCTCGTCAGGTCAGTGGCTGCATCAAAGTCTTCTGTATACTCTAGCGTAAAACAAACAAACAATTGTATTAATACATTTTTGGGACCATGGCAATATTTAAAATAGAACATTTTTTATACGTTTTGGGGAGCAAATAAGTTCAGAGATTATTTTGTGCGTAATAAATTATATTGAAAAAATATTAATAATACAAATTTCTGTAATGGTTTTGTAAAAATCCATGTTGTTCTTCACTGACATCCTTGCTTTGCTAACTTACATCTTAGTTTGTCAATTTTTTTTAATCTACGTGATACAGTAAGTTCCACACAACACAACTTTGTCTTAATGTTTTTGTTCTGTATTGAATCTCTTTCATTAGTTTTCTGGTTTTCCTGATTGTGGATGAAGGTAACTAGCCAACTAGTTAGCAAAACCTTCGAGTAGCTTCCTTGTTTACATGATGTACGAAAGCACGTGCTCCAGTTAAGGCGGTTGGTTTTTAAGGCTTAATTATGGCTTCATTTTAATTTTGGGGAGAAATCAAAAGGAACGTCCACGTCGAGCCTTTACATGGAATTTTTGTTACTTAACGTTGCATTGATGAAATGTCTCGAGATGCGTCGTCACAAACTCACAAAATGAAGATTTTCAAAAACGATGATAAATAACAAGTGGTCACTTTGTCAAAGTCCAAACTTGTCCAGTTTGTGATTTTGGGCTCCTCAGCTGTCAATGTGGACGCATTTGTTTCCGTTACAGCGGCCCCCTCCATCGCCCCCCCCCCCCCCGACCCCCCAGACATTCTCGACTCGCGTATGAATCCATCTCCACCACTTAAGAGCACATTCAATCATAAAACACAAATAAAGCAACACGTGTATGAAAATAAAGAACAGTCATCCCCCACAATGCACTTTCAATTACATCACCATGGCGACAATTAAAGTCTTATTTAATGTTCAAAGCTTATTATGTTCTATTATTGCGCGCCTCGTATCAATATGACGTCTTTTTGTTTGGATTTTTATTGCTTGCGGGCCATCACGGCTGATTTGGTTTTCCATGATTAACGTCGTTCAGCTACGAGAACAAAAAACATTTTAATGTTTTCCCGCGTAATGACGTGACGCGTGTCAGCGTAAATGAAAAATTAATATTACAATATTACGGTTTACTCGCCACTTTCTCAAGCGCTTTTCTGCATCCACGTGTAAAAGCTCGATTTTCAAGATAATGTCAGTTGAATTGATTCAAGATGATTATTTGTTGATGTTAATTTTTGAGGATTATTTTGGACTCGACAACTAGAGTGCAATTCTTTGTTTTTAGCTTTAGCTTTAGTTTAAGCAACATTTTCACAACGGACAATCATTTAATAATTATTTAACTTTAAGAATGACATTCCGATGAACAGAATGGTTGTTTAAAATAAGTGCATACAAAAGTACTAATAAACCGCAATCGTTGACAAAAATATGACAAAAAATCATTTTAAAGTTTATTTTTGGATTACCAGAAGATAATCCAAAATTGGTGATAAATATATAAGAAAAAGTCTAATTTGTCATTAGGAAATATGCACTTAAGTCTTACCATGAAAATGTCCAAATGGACGTCAAAACCATTTTGGACTTTTGCAGCCAATCAGCAATGACGCTTATTATGAAAAAGTCATCACAATCAAATATAATAAAAGACCACATATTGTTATTTTAAATGCTGCTACACGTGCTAAAAAGCTGACTCCATTAGCTCATTTGAACGGTGTTGCTAACCAAAACAGCAGTACATACGCACAAAGGCATGAATAAATGAATTCCAATGTGTGCGATAAGTATCAAAGTATGTTCAAAAGCATCGACATGAAAAGTACTCTGTAAATTGGAAACAAGTTGAAAAGTGTGAAAACTCTTCACTTTAGCCCGCAGCGCCGCCCACTTTGTTATTGGTCCAACGAAACAAATTGTTCATTAGGCCATTGATCAACGAGTCTCATCCTGTCACAAGATTACAGCTGGCCGGCACGCACACACACGTCCGCGCGCACACACTTCGGCGACCAGGCTGGGGCTTGGTAAGTGGGGTCAAAGGTAACATGTAGTAATCCATCTCAGCAGCGTGACAGCGGCAGCTAATAAATCACGCATTCATCCTTTAATCCATCGCTCGTCGCCACTGCAAAGCGGCGCACACGCTCACGCGCGCGCACGCACGCACACGCACGCACGCACACGCACACACGAGTGTATGACTTCACGTGTCAGTCACTCATATCATGACATCATAAATTGTTGCGATTTTTGGGAAGGTTGCAAAAATCCTTCATTTTCAAGGTTGGAAACTTTTTATTGAAATAATTCAGAGAAATATATTTCAAATGTAATCTAATATTCAGTTAAGATGATATTGGGGAAAACATACTTGACTCCAACAATGACCAAATCACTTCATCAGTTTATTTGCTGAATTTTTATTTTAAATAATACAAAACTTCCTTCGATTTATTGTAGCATCTTATTTTTATTCTAAGTAAATGAAAGAATGAATGGGTTTTTATTGGTAAATTTATCTTTTTGTGATTTATTTTTTTACACCGCATAATAACGTAAACGAAAAATACAATTTCTAGACAACCAAGTACATTATTATTATTACCGTTATTATTATTATTTTTATTTTATTTATTTTTTACACTATCATTAGCCTGACTAATAGTACCTTATTACAATATTGCATATTATATGTGGGTCAGATCATATTATTGCATATATTATTAATATTATTGTTTAAATATTTTTTTAAAGGAACAATGTTATAAATAATATTTACAATAATAATACAAATTGTATTGGCCAGAGAGCAAAAATCTTTTCTTTAAAGAAGCTAAGAAGTCAGGTTCTCATAAAATGTCTTTTTATATTCCTACTCAACATTTGATTGGTAGCACAAAAAAATATACCCTTAAAAAAAAAAGTCTGAGGGGTTTTAATAATTTATGAGCGTGTGAAAGCTCATCAAGATCAAACTCACTTTGCTCACATATTTCTTTTATGTAACAAAAAAGAAAAAGAAAGAAGCTTCATGTCCACTCTTTCAAATTAAAGCAGCCATCAAAAACCCTTCCAGCTTTTTTTTTTTAATCTCCTTTTTTTCTTTGTCTCTCCTCATTGCTTGCTTTAATTGTCCACTTTCCAAAGTCTGACGTCTCGTGGGAGGAAACGCGAAGAGAGAATTGCAAAAAGGGAAGATATGGGAAGAAGTGTGAGTCTGAGGAAGGAGCGCGGGATTGGGAAGCATATGGGAAGAGGTTAACAAACCTGCTGGAATGGGGAGTGCGGGGGTGGTGGTATGCAAGGTGAGCAGAGAGTGAAGATGGGGTGGGGTCTTGCCAGCGGGTGTTTTTTTTTTGGGGGGTAGCTGTGAACGTGAACCATTTCCTTTTCTTCCCTCATTATCTCACCCGTACATCCTCGTGGGACACTTACTGTTGTTGATCAATTCTTACTCTTGCATACAATTTCATTTATTCCGCCTGCCTCATCCCAACGTACGCAAGAGGATTAGGGCCAGTGAAGAGAAAATACAAGTTTGGCAGGATTCTCACTTTATCACTTTCATCTCCGAATTCTGACTTTAATCTCAGAAGTCTGACTTTAAAGTGAGAATTCTGACTTTGTGACGTAGAGCTATGAATTGTGGGGGGAAGTCAGAAAGTCAGAATTCTGAGAATAAAGCGTGAATGCTCAATTAAAGTGACTTAAAGTGAGAGAAAGTGATTCTGACGTTAATGTAAGAATTCTCACTTTCTGACAGTCAGAATTCTGAGAGTAACGTGAGAAGTTCTCACTCTTTAGTCAGAATTTTGAGAATAAAGTCAGAATTCTGACTTTATTCTCAGAATTCTGACTTTATTCTCAAAATTCTGACTAAAGAGTCAGAATTCTGAGATTAAAGTCATAATCTTTTTCTCTCACTTTAAATCACTTTAAGTCAGAATTCTGACTTTATTCTCAAAATTCTGACTAAAGAGTGAGAACTTCTCACGTTACTCTCAGAATTCTGACTGTCAGAAAGTGAGAATTCTTACATTAATTCTGACTTTCATTTCAAAATTCTGACTTTAAAGGGAGAATTTTCACATTACTCTCAGAATTCTGAGAATAAAGTCAGAATTCTGACTTAAAGTGATTTAAAGTGAGAGAAAAAGATTCTGACTTTAATCTCAGAATTCTGAGAGTAATGTGAAAATTCTCCCTTTAAAGTCAGAATTTTGAAATGAAAGTCAGAGTTCTCACTTTAAAGTCAGAATTTTGAGAATAAAGTCAGAATTCTGACTTAAAGTGAGAGAAAGTGATTCTGACTTTAATCTCAGAATTCTGAGAGTAACGTGAGCATTCTCCCTTTAAAGTCAGAATTTTGAAATTAAAGTCAGAGTTCTCACTTTAAAGTCAGAATTTTGAGAATAAAGTCCGAATTCTGAGAATAAAGTCAGAATTCTGACTTAAAGTGATTCTGACTTTAATCTCAGAATTCTGAGAGTAACGTGAGCATTCTCCCTTTAAAGTCAGAATTTTGAAATTAAAGTCAGAGTTCTCACTTTAAAGTCAGAATCCTGCCAACCTTTTTTCTTCTCTTCACTGGCCCTAATCCTGTTCCGTACCAACGTGCACCGCTGCCTCCCGCCTCCTCACGTCTCTCCACTTCCTCCCTCTGACTCCTACATAAAACCTTGTCCTCCCACTGCACAATTCATCTCCTGCATTCTTGTTCCTGCCTTCTCATCTTATCATTCATTCCATAACCTCATGCTCACATGAAAAAGTGGGATGAGACGGGCGGGCTTGTGAAGAAGCGGGATGTTCCGACGTCAAATCATTGTTTGAGGCCTCGGGCGATTGAATCTCGTCGGGTTGGGAAGTGGACAAAGAGGTTCGACCGTGGTTGGAAGAAAGAAAGAAAAAAGAAGAAATAGCTATCAGGCTAATATTCCCGTCATCCATGCCACGCTGCCGAAAAAGGCGGAGTCAGAGGCGGCCGTAACGCCGACACCTAATTAGCCGGCAGCGCACTCGGCTGCTTTTAACGCTAATTGGACCATCTCGGCCTTCATTATAATTGACTTCCTCGCCCAAACTGTGATCATGCAGACAAGCAGAACTGAGCGCGCCCGTTAGTGGCCCACAAAGTGACACCAGTTAATGCTTCATTATAAGCACTACATTAAAAAGCAGACACCTCGCAACCTTAATTGAAGCCCGTCACAATTGCAGTTTGAGCCTTCAAACGCAAACGACTGACATTTCTTTTTGCCAAAGACGGGATTTTACGGACATAAAAGTAGCCCAAAAAGAGAAGTGGCGTGACTTGATGCACGTTGGCGAAGAAGAAGGAGAAGAAGATCTTCCTTGTCTCGATGGAAACAAATTGCGGGTTGTATTTCGCTTCTCCACTTGTGTTAAATGAGCACCGAAGATCAGATCAAAGCTTACGTTACCTTTTTTAATGAGTCGTTATGAAACAAAAAAAATCAACTCCATGTTTTAAGCCCAGCCCTAAAGTGTTGGATTTTTAGCTCCCGTTCACACTGCGAGGCACGAAATCCAATCTTTTGACGTCATCGAACGACAGAAGCGACATCAAGCTATAAAATGCTAATCTCTTGATTATGATTGGCTGCTGATAACCATGCAAACTTTGAGGGATTATCTTTCCGTTTGTTCAACAATTGCCAGTGACCAAACATTTTAAAGCCACACTATGCGCATCTCTTTTGGGAAAATCGACGGCAAAAAAATGAGTGAGAGCGAGCGAGCGAGCGACTTCCTCCTGGTTGCGAGCGTGACTGTCGAGATTTCCCGCCGACGAGCTCGCGGCTGACGGACTCAAACGCGACGAGGGAAGGATATCACCTAAGATGACACTTGACGTGAATTATCATAATCGCGCGATTACATGTGTACTTCAGATTTGCCGCCTTCTGACACTCTGTAAGTCACGCGTGCACACGCTCACAAATACACACGCTCACAAACACACACAGTGTGTAACTCTGGCTTTGTCATCTCTTTTTTGGTCCCTCAGCGGCGGCGAGTACTGACACACGAATCATTTGTTACTGTACACGCAAACTAATTAAGTCCATGACAACGCTACGTAACGCAAAGCACTCGTGTCCCAAATCAACTTTCCTTATTGTAATGTCCAAAAAAAAAAAAATAATAATAATTTTTTATGTGTCTTTTTAATGATATGTTTTAAAGGTAGTTTAGGAAAAATAGCACCGAAAAAGATATTTGCTAAAAATCTTGCGCAAAAAAGCAAAATGCCACAATTAAATGATGTGGTGATTTCGTTCAAGTTAACAAGATTATTCACTTATTTAAAAATTTGGTATTTATTCATTTATAAACACCAACTTTTGAAAATACAAACTGAAAAAATGTGTAACAATTAAAATAATACATTGAACCAGACAAAGTGCGATTTGTGTAGAAATTGCGTGTGGAATGCTTATGAAGTCAATTGAGAGCTAAATTATGAAATGTTGACCTCCTGGTTACTCGACGATGCACTTTACCAACTGTGCCACCGAGCAGTATCAGATGATAAGTTCTATGTATGGAAGTGGGCGGGGCAAGTGATCAAGTTCAACGTCTGTCCCGTTGAAAATGAAGGAGGAAAAGATGACGTTAAATTGTGCAAAATACTGTAAGTAATGTGTAAGATATATAATATAATATATATGATAATATATACCCCGGGAGACGAGGAGCAGCGCACGCATGCCAATACACACTAGTGTTAAAAATGGAGGGAGAAGAAGAAAGTTGCGATTGCGCTAACTAATATAAGTATTTTTTTTCACAGATTAATAAGTATATATGCCTGTATTGTTATATTACCTGTTTGTATTCGTTACTATAGCGTTTGTTATTAGAAGGAAATCACTGCAGGAACTGGATGCTAATTTTCTATTAGCCTGTCAACAGGATTTCCCATTCACTGCTAGCATTTTAGCACTAGCAATGTTTCTAAAAGGCCGTATGCCGTGTATGTAAATAAGTAATATATGTCATTTATTTTTGTGTGTGTTGTGGCTTACAACTCGCTAGTGAAAGCCACTTTCATTTTCCGGAATAACAAATGCATGAAAGTATTTACTTTTTACAGTCCCTTTACTTAAGCTCGATTTCAGTATTTGTACTTTAAGTACAACCTGCGAGTACTTTCTGGCTGATGTTTTTACATGGCACATGTGAAGGTAATCATCATCATCATCTTGATACTAAGCTGGATCAGAAGCCTCATCTTCGCCGCACGCCGGCTGGCTCACGCCGATGATCCGCCGGTTAAAACCCGCCGCCGCCGCCGCTACCGCTACCGCCGCCATCAAAGGCGAGGACCAGGGCGTCAGTCACGGCGCCGATTAGGGCGCTGAGTGGCAGCCGACGACTGACACTAAGCGGGCGCCTCAATGCGCCTCCGTCAGGACCTGGCAGGTCCCGGTGACACCGGGGGCCGGGCCGCGTCCCTCACGTGCCAGGATTAGCCCCGCCGGCTGCCACCTCGCAGCCACTCCGCGCTCACTCATACTCAACACACACATTCTACACCGAACGCGACGCACGCACAGGCAACACGTTCGGTGATGTACGGCGCAGCAAACCCGGCCGAGGCTTCTTCAAATGTTGAGGTCCAGTGACCCGACCGTCATAATCCTGACATCAATTAATCCTAATTTCCCCAAACCCAAACATAACCCAAACCTCCGAAATGAATTTAAATATTTTGTGTGAAACGTTCAAAAACTAAAATGATTCCGTCAGCTGATTATTAGAAAGGAACAAAACTTATAAATCTAATTTAAAACCCTACCCCCTTGTTTGAAACCGTAACCCCATCTCGAAACAAGAGTTTGAAGAACCAAGCCTTTATTTAAAACTGGGAACGGGCGAGTGCCGATGCCAGGTATCGTATCAGGCCGATACCGGCCTTATTGTAGGGTATCGGGTACTCATGAAAGCTGCAGATACCAACCACTTGTACTTGTGTGAATACTTGTACTGGTACGGGTCTGGATTACAAAAATGTACAAGCCCAATTTGAAAGCCTGAATCTTGATTGAAACCCGAATTGGAAGCCCTAACCGTGGCTTCCAACTCTGAAACCCTAAGCCTAATTTGAAAGTCTAACTTGGGGTTGAAAACCTAACCCTGGCTTGAACCCCAAGCCTGACTTTGAACCTTAATTTCAAACCTGACCCAAGCCGCCCCTCCCCCCCTTCCCGCCTCCCTTGTCGCCGCCCTTCAGCTCCCAAACGTCGGCACACCTCGGAGGCAAATGCCGCCGCGCTTCTCCTCTCACATTCACGCCTCCGTGAATGGCGACGGTCGCTGGGAATTCCGCCGCACCGGCGCCGGCGCCGGCGGGATGATTGAATGCCGGATTGGGAAGGGCAAAGGAAAGGAGAAATGTGGCATTTGCTTTTGGGAGTCGGTTCCACTCGTATTTGAATGATGATCAAATGTCAAACCCTCGTTTGAAACCCTAAACAGGGTTTTAAACTCCAACTCTTGTCTGTGTCTTGGAACTCAAATTTTAAATCCTAATCCAGGTTTGAAACCATAATCGGAAGCCCTAACATTAGTTTAATTTCAAATTTGAACCCTCTTTTGAAACCACAATCTTAACTTTGCCTTGAAACCATAATTTGAACCCCAGACTGATGTTTGAAACCCTGAATTTGGCTTGAAACCCAACTTTAAAAGTATAACCAGACCTTGAAAGACATTTGAAACTAACCTTGACTATAAACCTTAATCCATGTCCAAAATAAATAAAGTAAATAAATCAATTGAAACCCTAATAATGGCTTACAATCTAAACTTGATACCTTGACCCTAGTCTAGAACCCTTAG
Organism: Leptonotus elevatus; assembly: GCF_054856555.1. Classification (NCBI taxonomy): domain Eukaryota; kingdom Metazoa; phylum Chordata; class Actinopteri; order Syngnathiformes; family Syngnathidae; genus Leptonotus; species Leptonotus elevatus. The sequence continues at coordinate 1,402,603 of NC_141241.1, read as the reverse complement.
CCCCTGTTTGAAACCCCCAACTTTGGCTTCAAACCCTATTTTCAAACCCTTGCCATTTATTGAATCCATAATTTGAATCCCTAACATTTGCCTCAAAGCCTACTTTGTAACCCTCAGCCTGTGTCTTGTCAACCAAATTTCAAACCCTAATCGTGTGTCTTGAAAGCATCATTTGAAACCCGACCCCAGATTTGATGTTTGAAGAAACCATAATGGGCCGGCCGGCCGATGTGTTTGTTTGTCAGCGCGTTAGCCCAAAGTGGCCGCTGTGTGTCATTCGGTTTACGGCAATTAAAAGGAATCGGGACGGCGCGTCCCGACGGCGGCGGTGAAGACGTGCGTCGTCCCGATGGCGGCGGTGAAGACGTGCGTCTCTGGCTGGCAAAGCCGGAGTGACGTCTTTTTTACTGCCGTCTCATCTCAAATTCACTTTGAACAGTTTGAAATGTTAACTTCTCTTTTGACGCGGGGCCTCAACTCCTAAAAAAAAAAAAAAAAAAAAATTAATAAACGCGGACGTCTTGATGTGTCAATCAAGGCAGTGAAGCCGAGTAAATATCTCATCATGTACATCAGTTATTCATCACAAAGTCACAACTCTTCCGCTTTCTTGCTGCCAAATACTGACACGTGTACTTCAAGTACGCGTGCTTAAAGCCTCATTCAAATTTAATGACTTCATATTAATTGCACACCAAAGGAAGGGAAAAGGGGGAGGGGCTGATCTGGAGAGGCCTTTGGAAATTGGCGTGAAAAAAAAGGGTTAAAAAAAAAAAAGCGCATCACTTTGTTCCTCTTTGTTCATCAAGACTAATTTGCTGCTCGCGACGGCCATATTTCTCCTTTATTGCATTTTTCATTTTTAGTGTCGGGGTCGCACCCGCTCATTTGAAATGCTAATTGGACGTATTTTAATGAATGCGGCAGGCTGACGCATCAACACCCTCGTAAGCACGTCGGACGGGATTTGCGCTCGCAGGTCCGATGCCTTCATCCCTCGACCCGAACAGATTTGATCTTCCTCGGGGGGAAAAGTTAGCCAAATGCATTTGAATTCACACCAACAGCCTGTTTTGATTTCAATTGAATACTTTAATATGCATGAGGAATGCAATTGATGTGGATAATTTGCGTATATTTGTAAATTCGCTTTTTCCCAGTTTTTCTTCTGTTATTTGCATTTGGCGTTTTTTTTTTTTGTGCAAAAACCAAAGCAATAAAAGTCGTACTCTGGCGCCATCTTGTGGAAATCTCGGCACTGAGTGTTTATGTTGGAGTGAATTGAGGAGCTTCGTGTAGAAAACATGATTGCTTTGCCGCCATCTTGTGGTCATCCTGGCACCAAGGAAGTATACAGAAATAAATTGAGGGATTTTATTTACACACAAAAAAAGCTTGTGGTAATCTTGGTACCAGCGAACTATGTCACCTTGTGTCATCGTTAGTGACGACTTAACTAACCCTAGCTTCAAACCTTCAGTTAAGAGCCAAAAATTGGCTTGAAACCCTAACCTCCGCTGTAGAACCCTATTTTGAAATCCTAACTCCCACCCTAACATTGAAACCAACACAAGGAACTTGAAACTCTTTCGGGAAAAGTTTGATATAAAATGCCACAAGACGGTGGCAAAGCGAAAATTGGGAGTTACAATTTTCACTTTGAATTGCAAGAAAATATTTGAGATACCAGCACTCAACTCACTTTACAGCAAGCAGCAATTGTGCAAGGGATCAAATGTTTGCTAGTGGTAGGGAACAATTCTCACAGGCATGTATTCTTTATCTTCTGCAAAGAAATACTGCAACCTACTGAGTACTGACCCCTTTTTTCAGCTATTAAGGGAGGATATTCTCCGAATTATTATTTTTTTACTTACTATGGTGACTACAGATGGAAATGAGCTACAAAGCTCTCATCTGCCACAGAGAATCTCTTTTTGAGTTTGTTTTTTGGTCCTGACAAAAAAAAAGAAGCATTTCCCAGCAAAATTAGCATGAAAAACAGAAGCGTCTGCGACCGCGATGCTAAAATATTCTAAAAAAGGGGATGAGCAAGTGAGAACAATGAGCCGTCAGAGAGGAGGCTCTTCTTTTATTTTCATGAAGGCGTTTTATGTGCGTCCCGCCGACGACCCCTCCCCCGCACCTCGGCCGTGATTGGTGCCGTCGCCGGCCGCGTCTGCCGTCGCCGGCCGCTGCCGTTAACTCTAGCGTATCTTTCCAGGTCACTAATTCCTCAGCCCAGTTGATTGTGCCGCACGTGCACATAAGCAGGTTATTTGGGGCTTATTACTACCTTCCTGCTTGATGCCGTACCTGAAGGGAGGGGCCACAGTGACAATTAATCAGAAACAGGCCATCAAGCATACACAGAAATATTTTATTTTAAATAAAGCAACAACCCCCCCAGAAAATCGACTTTTTGATTGGATTATGCTACAATCAGTCTGGAAGTGTATCAAAATGACAATATGCACACATTCACACCTTCAATTGTCAACTTCAACGTGTTAAATTTTCATAAGTCAACTTGTTTTATGCCATTTCAAAGCACAAGCAGCCACAATTAGCCACAATTAGCCACTGCGGTCACCGCAATAATCAATAAATTAGCTATAAAATAGAGCCTTATTATCTTTATACAGACAAACATTTAAAAGACAACTACTTATTAAAAAAAAATAATAATAAATAAATAAATAAATAAAAGACAACTACTGTATTAGGAGGTTATGATTGTACAAAAAAAAACCTGAAAAATTAAAATAAAATAAATATAAAATCAAAATGTCCACTTTAGGTCTCTCGACTGATATTTTCTATGGCCAATCAGCAGACAAGTATCAGAGAATAAAACCGCCAGCTCCACAATTGAATCGTCAAGACAACTAAAGTGCAGAATGCACAGGCTAATGAATTGTCCCAAAAGACCGAATCTTACAACTAACTGAGTAAAAATAAGTCGATATTCGCTCTAAAATGTCTGGTGACGTCTCCATTTTTTTTGACGATTGGCTGACGCTTACTGACTCCGACCGATCGGCAGACGACGAACTATAAATAGTACCACCTTCTAAATAGCGCAAACAAGGCGAACACGCGGATGTTTTAGGAGCAAGCTCAGTAAGTCTCTAAATGTGCGTACGAATGCATTTTGAAATCACTTCATTTTGAGGTTAAAATGAAATGTTGCGCGTTTGTGCTGCTGGCTATGTTAAGAAGCGCTTTATGGGTTAGCCATCATCTTACTTGTTGCTAACCAGGTAGCATTGCTAAACTCTTGTACCAGTCTTCATGACAAAAAACATTCGAAAGTTCCTTTTCTTGCTTTTAGAGACCTTCTAGATTACACAGGAGGTCGCCATTTTGTGACTTGTTCTTGTACACCACTTGTGTGGGCTAAATCATTGACATGACGGGCTGCCATTTTGTGCTGGAGTTTCGTCAAGGCCGCACAATGTGTGACGTCAATTAAAATGGTGAGGCTGTTTGTATTTTGGATTGATATTTAACATATTAATTTTTTTTTTTTTTAAGAGTCCCAATGACGCAAGTTCTTTTGAGGTCCTTATACTCGAATCGGGAAAACGTGCATATCGTTGTTTTTTTTAATTATTTTTTTTTTTTCTTAAGAGCTCAGTATTGTTCATTCGGAAATGTCATCATCATTGCACTTTTTTTTTTTTTTTTTTTTTTTTAATATATATATATATATATATATATATATATATATATATATTTTTTTTTTTTTTGTGCGTGCGTGTATTTGTTAGCTCACCAGAAAACCTATTAGAAAAAATCTCATACCGTTCACCTAAACCGAACACCAGGAGACCCGAGGGGACCGAAGAAAACCAAGGAAGGTGAAATCCAGCACCGACCAGACACCCCCCACCAGAACTCCTCCCCAGCCCAAGAAACATCCAGACCCCAACAAATCCAAAAAACATAAAATCAGGGAGGCCTCAAGAGACCAAAGGAGAGACCGAGAAAAGGAAGGAAGGACAGACGAAGCCGCGTGAGATCTGCAGACACCAGCCAGCCTCCACCGATTCAATAACCTGAACGCAAGTTCTTTTGAGGTCCTTATACTCGAATCGGGAAAACGTGCATATCGTTGTTGATGTCATAGAGTGAACGAATCCACCCTAAAACTCATTTCCGTAAGATTTTTTTCTTGATTTTAAACACGAGTACAACAAAATCAAAAAACAGCTCTTCTGGCCCTCTCTCTTGTCGTGAACGGATTTATTGCTAAAGATGGATGCTGGCCGACCTGCGCGTTGACACCGAGGGAGTCAGCCGCGGTGGCGGGAGTGGCGACGGAAGCCTATTAGCTGCTGCGCAATCAAATAGCGCTCGCTTGCGGACACGCTCGTTATTTATGCGCGCTAATACGAGTATATTAAAGCAGCTAAACGGGCTTTAGCGCTCCATCGCTCACAGGACGAATCAGACCACGCATCCATCACGACCTCGGGAAAATCGGCGCGCCTGGGGACCACAATCAAGAACGAGAGGATAAATTGTACACGCGCGGTGTGGGATATCTTCCTCGTCCATCAAAGACCTTTTCTTTTTCTTTTTTTGCTTCGACTTATAAGCAAAAAAATGTGATACGAGCGCTTGAACTTAACTCGTCTCACTTCACAACAAGCACAAGTGAGCCATTGGACCCAAAAGTAGCTTCAAGGCTGTTAATTGCCATTCAATAAATGAAAGTTTATTGCCAAGCTAAGCAAAGACAATTACTCGTTTTGTAGTTAATATTAGCACGTTTGTAACAATCTTTTCCCCAAAATGACAGCCTGTCAAATGAGTAAGTTTGCTTGGAATGACTCACATCAACCTGAGTGCAAGTCATCCAAAATTTTGAAAATTGGTTGATGGAGGTTCTGGAGTCGAACAAATTGATCACATTTGTACGAAACACATCATTTATATTTACCGGAACTAGACCTGTCACAAAAATTATGCTTAACAGTAAATTTCATATTATTTTTCAATTAATATAATGATAATGGTATAACAATGCAATTACATCCTTTTAACTCATTTACTTGCAGCCATTTTCACTGAAGTAACCTCCTTCACTCCTGGCTATTTTACTGGATTTTGATTGATTTTGCAAGGCCCACAGACTCTTGTGTTCTATTGCTATAAAAACATGGAACCTACCAAAAAAAAAAGATTAGATTCTCTTCTTTCATCAGGAAAAAAAAGTTTTTGTTGTTCTGTTTTTGTTCCGCAGCAAATACCATTAGAATGAAGTTTCATCATTATTCACAAATCTGCTGCCCGTTTTTGTAATCTTCAATTCAGAGGCTGCATCAAAGCCTTCTCTATGCTCTAGCAAAATAAAAATAAAAACATAAAAACGTATAAATACATCTTTGGGACACATCAAACATTTAAATGAATTTAAAAGGAGCAAATAGGGTTGTTAAAGATCAACTTTTATTTCCTGAGAATATTCAAAATAGGAATTATACAATAGGACAAAAAAAACATTGTAAATATCCAAAATAAATCATCCAAACCACCTAAAACTATAAATAAAATCGCGTCAGTCTCTGTAAACAAAATTGCACATTAATATATATTAAATAGCTCAGAAAATTGCCAGTCCAGTTAGGACCTTAGTCAACATAAATGCAAATTACACACAACCAAAAACAATATCTGAAATAGACCCTGATCCTGATATTCTCCCAGACTATAGGGGGCAGTGAAGAGCATCTACAGCATATGAACAACACTTCAACACAATAGAATTAGAAGACTATTTTATTTCCGTTTTTCACCCCAAAAAATATATTGAAATCAAGAGTAAATGAAACCAAAGAACGGGGAAGTAGAAAACTGTTTATGACGGCGTTTGCTCGTCCGCCATTTTTCTCTGCGTAGCTTACAAACTCTCGTGTGGAAAATGTGGGCTATGCGGACGCCACGCGGATAAGCGTGCGTGCTGAAATGACGTCATTTCGCCGCGTGGACCTCGCAGGCGCGTCGCGTATAAGCCAAGCTTCGGTTCGAGACTTGCGACATGCACGGAAGTTCGCTCATTAGCGAGTGTCTTTGCTATTTTGCAATTATTTCATTTATTGCTTATGGTGATTTGCGACAGGCCTGCTGGCAACAGCATTTTCAAAAGTTAACATGAAGCAGCCTGTTGGATTACAGATTTTTGGGGTTTATTTTAAAGTTGGTGTGTGCGTGTGTGTGCGTGTGTGTGCGCGTGTGTGCGTTATGGCTATTAACAGTGCCTCCCCGTTCTCCGTGTCAGCCCATAAAAAACAGCAGATATATGATGTTTTAATACTCGCTTATAAAGGAAAACATAAAAATGCAAAATGCAATATCCAGCAGCTGTCACGTTGATAAACAAAGCTGAATATTGATACGTCTCTAAATTGGAGGCTGGGAGGGGGCGTTGTGGGGGGGAGGGGGCGTTGTGGGGGCGCGCAATCATGTTAACATGAAATTAGGTTGAGCAAACAGAGTGCTGCGCGCTGCCGCCTGTCACCGCGCAGCCGCTCGCCGCTTCCTCAAACGCAATAAAGCATCGGCGGCAGGCCCGTAAAGTCAAAGCAGAGCAGCAAACGACGGCCGCAATTTGCGCACGCAAACGTGCTCGTGACGTCACGTGTTCCTCATTAATATGCACGAGTGGGCGTACGCATCGTTTTTTGGAAGAGAACGACGAAATTTTGGTTCAATCGGCAAACACACTTTGGAACAGCTTGACATGCGGAGGCCTCAAAATTTCGTAGGAAGGTAAGATTTACTGTATGTATGTTGCTCGCTAATTTTCACGATAACGAAACACATTGAAGTCACGATTTTCATTTGAAGATTTTAAGCCTACCTTTTGGGCTCTTAGTTCCGTCTGGTTACTTTTGTTAAAGTGGCGTGGCGACCGCTCACATCTTACACGGATCAACGAGTTAGTTGTTGTCGGCATGAGGTTCTATAGCGCTGATACTTTATATGAATGTTCACATCTAAGCAGTGTTAGAGTAGACAATATTTGTATTCTACTCTTTGCGTGTTCAATTAACTGAATGGTGAGATTCTGGTGAAGAAGTCCCTTTGCAAAGGTATTATAATTATCAGACGCTTCTGATCACACAAATGAAGTCACCCAAGCAGTGTTCTGTTCAAAAGTGTGTCTCCTCCTCCAGCACGCAGTACATTTATTGCAAATCAGTGAATACAAGAAAATCCCTCTCTCCTCCCATCAGCAAGTTCCCATCGGTATAAATCAGATTAGAATACATCAGCCTGTCCTTGGACTCACTTCGACCGACTGAGACCGGTACTAGGCTATACTCCCTTTTAGATAATAGTGGAAAAGAAACTTGTTGCCCTTCTTTTCTCAGACGAGAGAGACAGATAAGAATACAATAGACAATACTATTCATTGAGCTATACTGAGTTAACATAACTAAATCCAAAACGGCTAAAATATAAATTGAAACTGAAAAACAATGTTAATAATTCAACAGCAGCAAAACAAAAAACAAACATAAGCAGTTCCTTGTCCAAATGGTTAAGGTTGCAGGGACGAGAACGTTAACGTGTGCATTTTCCCGTTTCCAGCTCGTCCGACCGTCGAAAACTTTGAAGCGAACCTGTCAGCGCGCTCGGCCATCCGACGTCTTCTTCTGCCGCAGACGTCGGATGGCTGCCCCGAGTCGATTTGTCGGCCCGCTAACAAAGCACATGCTAACTACGTCCCGCTAACAAGGCGCGCGCCTTCCAGAGTTAGCGCTTCACGTCTCCGACAAATGGACTCCACACCTCTCCCGCGGCGGGCGGCGGGCGGCGCTTAATCAGCCGCTGTCAGTCATGCATCCCGGCTCGCGGCTGACAGCTCGGCGGGCGCCACGCCGGAGCGCTTCATTCCTTCATTCGTGCCGATGACACTCTGCCGATATCTGCGCGTTAAGTGCGCCGACGGGAAGGCGGCGAGCGGCGCAGCCAAGCCGGTAAAATGAAAAGCTTGGCCTGCAACTTCTCACATCGCATTTCACCGGCCCCTAAAAAAACACCACCATTATTTTTGTCCTATTTTAAGGAAGAGAAATAGTCTGGTATTGTATAAAAACATTAGCAAAGTTCTCTCACTCTTTTTAGCTAGTAGTACTCGAGAGTGATCCCTGGTGCAAAAAAAAGTGAACATTTGTCAGTTAGATGGCAACAAAGCACTACTTTACTTTCAATAAGGGGTGTCAAAATCAGTACGTTAATTTTGAGCTCATTTAAAGTTCCTTCAGCGCCACAAATTGTTTTAACGTGTGAAAAAAATTATTTCCAGTCGCAACGCAGTAGACAGTCCACGTAATAAAATTAATAATGCTGCATATATTTGTGGAGACTCGGGTTTAAGTTGTATTTTACAATTTTAAAAAAGGGCAGAACTTCACGTTACTTCATGTTAAAGATTAGATAGCTCTTAATATGAAAAGCTAGTGAGGAATAGGCGGTTAAGAAAATGGATGGCACCAATGTCTTAAAAATGCAATTATGCCATCTAGTGGCAGAAAAATGACCCCAACACAAATCAATATTACACTCGTTTTTTACAGTACAGTACATCTTTTAAATTTTAATTCAATTTTATAAATTATTATGAAATTACTGACTAAAAGATGCAGTCATATTTCTATTAGGTTTTTTTTATCCACTTTTATATGACGCTTAGAAAAAAATTTTTATTGTACATTTTATGTTACATTTAGAACAGATATCAACTTTGCGATGAATTGTGAGTCAACTATTGAAGTCATGCGATTAATTACGATTCAAAATTTTAATCACCTGACACCTCGAGATAAAAAAAAAAAAAAAACTCATCCACTCACTTCTTACTTGGCACCAAGTTGCCACAATTCGGCATCTCAAGGACATTTCTCCTCTCACGTCAACATAGTTCCTGTGCAGCAAGATGGTGCTCAAGCACTACTTTTGTGTAAACAAAACTCACTTCAACATGGCTGCTTGTCACCAAGATGTCACGAGATAGTAAATCGAGGAAACGGCAAGCAAGGAGAAAGTTTCTCAGTTTGCTCTTCTTCTTCTCGTGCCGGACGTCGATGAGCCGCGTCGTGTATCGACGTCGGCCACGGTGCGAGCGAGGCTGCTCGCTGGGCTTGAACCGCTACTGGAGGGGGGCCTCGGGGGGCCTCGGGGGGCCTCGGGGGGCCCTCCGGACACGGCCAATAATCACAAACACCGAGACGACTCAAAAGGATTTCATTTGAACAAGAAACACATTAAGCACAATTTGTCTGTTTGTCAGGAAATGATGCTTTAAGGACAAAAAGCGCCAAAAGCTGTTCGATGCTTCCGGTGACGGAAAAGTGAGTTTGCGACAAGAAATAGAAAAACTCTGATTCTGTGATGTCACGCACTTGAGAGTCATTCTCCCGCACCGAATGATGTCTTACGTAGAAGGAGAGCAAAAGTTCACCGTTCTTCATGGATAGATCAGAAGCAAAAAATGTGATCGAATATATTTGAAGTGCTCCGACGTAACACAGAAAGAAAGAAATGAAATGTTGCCTTCCTGCAACAGTTAAGTGATTTCAGGAATGCAGAACAGCTGACTTTTTATTTGGGCACGACCCATTTGGAATTTTTTTTTTAGGCCGAATCCGTCACATTCTGATATCTGCTTAATTAATAAAGTATTTCATGAATAAAATATATTTTTTAGGTCTGTTACTTGACACTTACAACAATAAAGATATGAATGAAAAAAAAAAAAAAGATATGAATGACTGCCTGAACATTTGAATGCTTGGCAATAAATTGTCCTTCAGCGTTGGTGTAACTTAACAACATCCATCCATCCATTTTCTGTACCGCTTGTCCTCACAAGGGTCGCGGGAATTGCTGGAGCCTATCCCAGCTGGCTTCAGGCAGTGGGCGGGGTACACCCTGTAGAGAGAGAAAAAAAGAATCTGCCGATGTTTGAATGTCATTATCTTTAGGATTTGTTTTAATATGTTCAGAAAAAAAAAAGGCCGTCTTTTGTCAATTTAAAATGTGCTAATATCGGCCAATTAAATCAGCCAGCCGATTAATCGGTCAGGCCGTAATTTGTATACAGCACATACAAAAAATAATAATAAAAAACAATAAAAGCAGCCGCTGTGTTATCCTGACTTTAGGATATTAAAACTTGTGTTCGGAGATGTTTCTTTGGATATCTTCAGGTTGCCGACCCCGCGCTCGTCGTTTTTGCTTACTTCATCGAACCTGTTGTGCCGAAACTTTCTTCCAACTTTTCCTAGGATTAAATCGAACCATTACAATTCAGTGGGGCTAATCCTGCTCCTGATTAAGTAAGTGCGCGGGATATTCATGAGTTCTACCTCCGCCGAGTCAAAAACGCGGCTTTAAAGCGGCGGAAAGAAAATGAAGCCAATCAACACCTTTTGTAAAATGCTGGTAATTGTGTTTCTCTGTTTGAAATTCACGCGCTTGAATTTGACTTTCTGGCCCGCTAATGAGAGGCTCGTCCCAAGTGGGTTCAGCGTTGTGGGTAAAAAAGGGGGCTAATTAAGTGGCAATTAAGCAACTCTTGTCTGCCAGGAAACTAAACATAGCCTCGCTGCCGTTGCGCTCGTTAGTTGCGAAGGAAGGGGAGGAACCAAAACTGCCAAGTAGCCAAGTACAAATACTTGAGTACTCGATTGTTCTTCTTTTCAGGACAAGCACTGTTTCAATTAAGTTTTGAGAGCAAAGAAGTTTTTCTTTTTTTGTACTTTTAGTACATTTTTCTTAAGCGCAAGGATCAAATATATTATAATGAATTACACCATTTTTGTTTTTGTTTTACACTTTTCCTTTACTTGAACTCCTCCCGGATACAAGCGGCCGAAATGAGTTTCCTCCGCAGGGTAGCCGGGCTCTCCCTTAGAGAACGGGTGAGAAGCTCGGTCATTCGGGAGGGACTCAGCGTCCAGCCGCTACTCCTCCACGTTGAGAGGAACCAGTTGAGGTGGCTGGGGCATCTGGTTCGGATGCCTCCTGGGCGCCTCCCTGGGGGAGGTGTTCCGGGCATGTCCTACCGGCAGGAGGCCCCGGGGACGACCCAGGACACGCTGGAGAGACTACGTCTCAGGAGCTGGCTGAAGTGGCTGGGGAGAGGGAAGTCTGGGCTTCCCTGCTAAAGCTGCTGCCCCCGCGACCCGACCCCGGATAAGCGGAATTGAAGACGGAACGGAACGGAACTTTTCCTTTACATTTATTTTGTTACACAAGTGTCTTTTTTTTTTTTTTCTTTTTTTTTTTTACTTCAGTTGAGTGTCTTCTGTGTATGTAATGTGCCACCTCTACAACATTTCAAAACCTGTACTTTTTACTTAAGTACAGAAATCGAATAAGTACTTCCACTTTAAGTGCGCGAGGCGAGTACTTAAAAGAATTTGGACTTAAGTACAGAAGTACATTTGTAGAGTATTAAGGAATTGCATCGGAACTTTTTCCAGAAGTTTCCGTACTTCTCCTCCAGTCCGATCACTTTTGCCACCTGCGAAAAGGGCCTTCTTTCTTTCTTCTGTATGGGCCAAGAATGAAAGTGGGGACATTGATCTGCGGCAAGATGACGGATGGCCGCGGCGGAGGTCAAAGGAGGACGCCGATTGCAGGAAGGAATGTGGCGGAGCAATGCATGAGTTGCATGTTGCCGCCAAAGTGGGATACATATGAGGCCTAACGCCGGCCGACAGGCCGCGTGATGTTTTCCTATCTTTCATTATCAGCCGGCGGGCCGGGCCGCCAGACATTACCTGTTGATGTCCGAGCGGGCCGGCCGGCTGATGGACAGATGGATGGGATGCTTGATGAGCGTCTGGCAGGTGCTTTGTCAGCGCGCCAGGCAATCTAACGGTGGCGGGGGGGAGAGCGACAGAGGGGGGAGGAAGAAAGAAAGCGCTCGGGTTCGAGGGGGGGGGGGGGGCGCAATCGAATCAACGCGGCGCTAAACGAGGCGACGTGAGCCCGCTTTGATCACCGCGAACGGCAGCCGCTGTCACTCCAATATCAGCTGCCTCTAATTTAGAAGAATGCCCGAAGAGGAGGTCAATCTCCGCGCTCATATGCGATGACTGATAGATCCAATACCTCCGCAATCAGATAAAACTTTGACAAATGGCCCCGCGCCGGGCCGAGCCGGGGCGGGCCGAGCCGCCGCGTCCGCGGCCGGCCGCGTCCCTCCGTCCCGTCGCACCCCGCCGCTGGCGTTGATCAATGGGGGCCGCGGTCCCGACGCCAAAGCCGGGCTGGACGTGGCGTGATGAAACGGCCCTGAGGATATTGCTTTCTCTCAGCGACCAAAAAAACGGAAAAACTCGAGGCGACGCTTTGGGACGCGTCACAACACAACCTGCATTTATATACAGAAGATGCCATGACCTGAAAAGGTCTCCGTGTTGATTGCGGAGGATATTTTCCCGACCCACCTGGGATCGGTGAAAACGCACGATGCTTATTGAAACGGGCTTTTTAAAGTCTTCCTTGAGACTCGTCACGTCACGTCACGTCACCGTTCCCCAAATAAGATGCGGAGCGTGCCGGCTTCAAGCGGTTTTGTCACACCCAGAAGAAAAAAAATCAAACCGCTATTCAGCCATTTTGTTTACCGCTGATCCTCTCTCGGCTCGCTGATAAACCGGAGCCGATCCCATCTGACTTTGGGCCGAGAGGCCGGGTGGACCCTCCACTGGTTGCCGGCCAATCGCAAGGCACCTCCGGACAACGATTCACACGGACGGTCACGCCTTTGATCTTCGGTGAAGCCAAAAAGGACATTTTTTCAAACGTGAACGAAAGCGCGGAGAGAACATCCAAACTTCATGGCGCCCGGATTCAGACTCGCGACCTCTAAACTGTGGGCCCGATTTACTATCCACTCCTCCACCGCGCTGCCAATGATACATTCCAACACCAAAATGTTCAACCAAACCATGAAGCTAAAACTTGCTAAGCACTAGCTTCATGCTAACATATTATGTAAACATCATAGACAGGCTAAAGGAAATTAGCATCCATGTTACAGCCGGTCGTCACCGTACTTGCAAACGGCGAAAATGAATCGAACGATCCTAACCATTTTGTTATTTTATAAATATTTTCACCTTTTCTGATCCCTCTTCCAGTTTCCAAATGATTTCCAATGATGTCATCTATTTGTTCCTGTTGTCACGACAACCCAGATTGATCCAAAAGTTGTTTTTTGCTCTCCTGCTGCGCAGAGGGAAAAATACCGTTATTACGCATCGCCGACCCGCGGCAACGGAACTCCCGCCGCCTGGAAGGCGCTTATTCATGCATTTATGTATTTACTGTCTATCGATCGATCTCCTCATTTGCATAACGGCGAGCAATGCAAACAAACATACGCAACATGAGCCTTCTGAGCTTCTTTGCTTTTTTTTTTTTTTTTTTTTTAAGTGAGGCTGTTTGTTCAAAAATATATGAATAATACCCTGTTGACATCAAATTGTACTTTTTGCCTATAATGGCCCATTTTGGCAACAGAAACGCATGGAAATGACCTTTTTTAATTTCCTTATTATTTACTGGATTCAATTATATCATTTGTGTAAAATGGGTTTCAGTCCAGATACAACTACCAGTAAATGTTTTTTTGTGTGTGTGTGTGTTTTCTACCAGATTCCACTGGAAATTGCAGGGTTGAAAATAACAAATGAATGGTTACTTTATGCTAATGACAAGAACGGATGTTATACTTTAACACCATATGCGGCAAAAACATGACAAATCTTTAAAAATGCCAAATTTCTGTACAAGATTGACGGGCAGTGAAATCAATGATATTCTGCTTCCACTTCTGTTTGTTGGTGAGGTCACGTATTCTGTGCGTGCGTGCGTGCGTGCGTGCGTGCGTGCGTGCGTGCGTGCGTGCGTGCGTGCGTGCGTGCGTGCGTGCGTGGCAAGTTAGCAACATGTCACAAGTTTAAGCTCCTTAAGTCCATGAAGAGCTTTTAAATTCCATTTGATGTCGTTCTCAAGTTTTGAAATAAAGTTGCGCTTACATTTCTGCCACTGGAGGCATTTTGGCGTGTCAGTCATTCGTCAGGTTTTTTACGACGATTGACACAAAAACATATCGTTGGACTGAAGCACACACTTTCAATTGTTCTTAGCTTTTCCAACATCCTTTCATCCACATTTGAGTTAAAATTCAGTATGCAGGTGCACTTTGACTTGACCTTGACCTTTGACCTGTGTCGAAATGAGGTTTCTTATGTTGAGTAGATTCCTTCGAAATGTCACTCTTTCGCTGTTTCGAATTTCTCTCATTTCACGTGGAACAGCTTCACTGTACCTGAACTTTGGAGCACCTGCGCAAAAGAATGACTTTTTGAAATCAAATTAAATAAAAAAATTGAAAAAAAAACGACATTCAGGGTGTGTTTCAAATTTCAGCTGAACAGTAAGAGTTAAGAATATAAAAGTCTGATTTAAATATTACCTGAATATTTATTTTTATTTTCATTATTTGCTATGGGGCCAAAAAAAAAGACAAAAAAACATCCACTGCATTCAATTGCCAGTCAGGCCAATCAATCATGTTGTTTTCTTCAACCACAACATCTGGTCCTGCAGACGTCCTGCTGGACCACTGTGTGTGTGCGTGTGTGTGTGTGTGTGCGTGCGTGCGTGCGTGCGTGCGTGCGTGCGTGCGTGTGCATGCGTGCGTGTGAGGGTGGAATCTGAGGACTTTGATCCAAACGCACTCAGAAATATACTAGGAATGATCACATAGACACACACGCACACGCACACGCACACAACCTGTCGTCAACAGTCCATATGGGCCTGATGATGTCATCGAGTTCTGCTGTGCCTGTTTTTTTCTTTGTTATAAATAACAACAGGCCACCTGGACTGTGCGTGCGTGCGTGCGTGCGTGCACTTGTACATACTACGTTGTGAGGACCAAAATACGTCTTTAACCAACTAGAATGAGGACATTTTGGCCGGTCCTCACAACTCAAGACCTCTTCTTCTGGGTCAAGACTTGGTTTTAGAGTTTCGGTTTGAATTGGGTTACGGTTGAGGTTAGGGTCAGCAATGGGGGTAGGCAATCATTTTTGATGGTTGGGGTTAGGGGGAGGGGCTAGGAAGCATGATGTCAATGAGGTGGCCCCACAAAGATAGTAAAACAAACTTTGTATGTGTGTGTGTGTGTGTCGAGGCCCTAATGATCCCTCAGGCTAGCCGGGCTGAGCTAAGCCTCAAAGCAGAGCACATGCATTCGGACCTAATGGGACAATGGAGGATTCTTTATTTGTGAGTTTGTGCGCGCGTGTGTGTGTGTGTCATATTTCAAGGTTTCCGTGATTGTATGCATGGGAGGAAAGAAGGTGTTTTTATGTGCACACGTGCGCTGCCTGCCCATGACCAATGTGTGTGTGTGTGTGTGTGTGTGTTAATAGGCCGGTGGAGGACTGACGCTGGCATAGATGGATGGTCCAGGACGGAGAGTGTGCTGACAACCAGTGAATACGGGCCATCGTTGCAGAAAGGTCAACACACACACACACACACATGCGCACGCACACACACACACACGCATACGCACGCACGCTACACTAATGTCAGGAGAGTAAAAAGAAAAAAGGAGGTGAGAAATGTGTGTCTCCTTATTTATGTGACTTTGAAACTTTTGATAGAGTGCGGAAATGATGTGTACGTTTTTCTTTTTTAAGAAAGTCATTCTTTTTTTCCTTTTTAAAAAAAAAATAATAATAATAAAAGAAAAGAAAAGAAAAGAAAAAAAAGAAAAAAAAAAAAAAACAAATAAGAAAGTCATTCTAAAGTTAACATTTGATAACTGCTGCTGAATGAAAATAGCAAAGTAACTTACTTTTAAAATCAAGAAATCAGCAAAGTAAATTACTTTTGGAAGTACTAATCAATAATCAGATATGAATGGAAAAAGATTGTCACTTTTATTTTAGCGCAATATTAGCCAACCGTGTTGAAAATATATGAACTCGCGGTGCAGTCAAACATTCTATCATGAATACGTGACGCTAATATTAATATCATGTTAAAAAAAAAAATAATTTCAAATGTTTGAAATTAACCTTGATTCCCGAACCACATGCTGCTTCAGCTGCGGCGAGCTTGCAATCGAATTCTAGCACGAAAGCTCACTCGTGGTCCGGCGGGTCAAACGCCCTCCGACCTCCGTCAAGGCTTTTTTCTCGCTTTTCTTTTCTCCTCATTTCTTTTCAGCACAAATACATACTTTTTTTTTTCTTTCTTTTTTTTTTTTTTGCAACAGACTGCGATTGTAATCTGAAATAAATAAAGGGGGGGCCAAGGTGGCGGACGGCGAGGGCGGGGTTGGGGGGGGCGCACAGGGCACATTATCACCTTGGCTGAGCGTGAAGAGTTGGAAAACAACAACAAAGAAGAAGAAAAGAAGAAAAGGAGGAAGAAGAAGGTCCAGCAGGCAAATTCATCTTGTGCTGCTACAATCAATCTCTGGCCAAAAGAAATACACAATAACTAGGCAGGAAGAGGCCAAGATTAATGGGCCAGCGACATCTCCACTGACCAGCACCACCTCCTCCTCCTCCTCCTCCTCCTCCTCATCCCCCTTCTCCCTCCGCCGCACGCACGCACACACACGCGCGCACGCACACACACACAGGCCGCGTGGTGATCTATGGCCGGTGCTGACTGCTTTACAAGTGCATTAGCGGCGTTAATGAGAGCAGCCAGTCACTCAGCAAATGGATGCCAGGCCGAGCGCGGCTCTCGCTAATCATTCAACAACACTCGTCGTTGGACACCTCTTAAAACGTGCTCTTTAGCTGCGTTTACACGGAGCACACAAAGTCGGGAATTTAGGCTTTGGTAGCTTATTTCTTTGTTGTAACAATGCATTTTTGGTGGAGGTGGGGGGGGGGGGGTTACATGCCTCATTTGTGGGTTGAGCAGCCGAGCGAACGGCCGAAACGGCCCGTTTTGCTTATTTATTTATTTTTCCAAAATTTTGCTATGACCTTTGACTCCTGTTTTTTTTTTTTTTTTTTTTTTTATAAGAGCTCAGTATTGTTCATTCGGAAATGTCATCATCATTGCTCTTTTATTTTTATTTTTTATTTTATTTTTTTTTATTTTTTATTTTTTTTTGTGTGTGTGTGTGTGGGTGAGTATGTGTATGTGCGTGCGTGCGTGCGTGCGGGCGTGCGTGCGTGCGTGCGTGCGTGCGTGCGTGCGTGCGTGCGTGCGTGCGTGCGTGCGTGTATTTGTTAGCGCACCAGAAAACCTATTAGAAAAAATCTCATACCGTTCACCTAAACCGAACACCGCCGTCAGGAGACCCGAGGAAGGACCAAAGAAAACCAAGGAAGGTGAAATCCAGCACCGACCAGACACCCCCCACCAGAACTCCTCCCCAACCCAAGAAACATCCAGACCCCAACAAATCCAAAAAACATAAAATCAGGGAGGCCTCAAGAGACCGATGGAGAGACCGAGAAAAGGAAGGACTCCTGTTTGGTGGACTGGATGACTGAAGTTTGAAGAAATTAGAGAAGACAATTTAACAATATTTATTTATGCATCGAACAAACAGCAACCTTACTAATATGTGTAATATGGGTCGAATCGATGAGTCGACGATAGTTCGTCGCATCCGTTTCACGCTTGAGTTGAATCATCGCTAATTTAAAGTGGAAGTCAACCTTAAACATTTCTTGACAATAATATGCCATATGTGACCTCACTAGTCGCATATGATTAATATGACATTTGTGGAATATGAGTTAAGCAGCAGAATCCAGCTATGTTTATTCATCTCAGGGGGCGGCCATTTTGACACTTGCTGTCGACTGATGATGACATCAGAGTTGCTCAGGGCTCAGGCAACAACCAATCACAGCTCACCTGTTTTCTGAAGCTGAGCTGTGATTGGTCGTTACCTGAGACCTGAGCAACTGTGATGTCACCATCAGTCGACAGCAAGGGGCAAAATGGCCGCCCCCTGAGATGGATAAAAACGGCTGGATTTTGCTCCTTAACTCATATTCCACTAACGCAATATTAACCAGAATTCTGTATTTAGACTAGTAGGAATGCGTAAAACGTATTATTGCAAAAAAAAAAAAAAAAAAAAAAAGTGTCAAAAATGGCTTTAGTTAACTCTTTGACTGCCATAAACGTTATAAAACGTTTAGCATAAACCTAGGGAAGGGCGCCGAGGACGTTAAAAAAAAAAATTAGCTTTGGATATTCCGATTGCCTTAAAAGGTTCGTACGAGCAGGACCGCGAGACTCGGGGCCAGGAACTGAAGCATGCTTCATTAATGGGGCCACATAGGGGCCGGATCTGGCCCCTATGTGGCCGGTCCTTGAGTTTGACACCCAGTTCAAACTCAGTCGTTATTTAGCTGAGGCCCCGCCCATCACAGAGGCGGCGAGCACTGATTGGCGGAGAGCCATACTTCAAAGAGATTTTGTTGAAGACGCATCCAACATGTCAGCCGGCCACTTGCGACGCGTTTTTGGTCAACAGATAGCATCGGCGTGCGTGACCACTCGCTCCGTTCCGACCCCTGCTCGCACCCTTTATCAACGTGCGCCCGCCTTATATGTAAAAAAAAAGAAAAGAAAAATGGGCAGAAGAGGGAGGACAACACGAGACGCTCAGCCAGATAGAGTCCCGATATGTGTGAGCGTGCACGTGTTTGTGTGTGTCGGCGTAATTAACAGTGAGTGAGTGCGATAATGTGCCGTTGTCACGCACACGCACGTGCACACGCACACGCACATGCACGGCTTTGTATACAAAGAATTAAAGAGTAATGTATTCCAAATGGGAGCGTCTGTTAGCGCTCTGTCTTCATCATGGCATGCAGGGAATGCTAAACCTAGCGCACGACTGCAGGTGCGCGTGTGTGCGTGCGTGCGTGCGCGTGTGTGTGCGTGTTGATCTACACCAATTCTCGTACTTATTAGCGGTCGGCTATCACCAAATTCACCTATTCTCATTTTTGTTCTGTTACCTATTTGTGTATTTGTTGGCCCCAAATCCCAAAATAACACGAAAGTAGTAATCAGTTTCAATGATTTTATTTATTTTTAAAGGACAACGCTTATGTATTAAATGTACGTGACCACGGCATGCTTTCGAACAGCAACACTTTGTGAATGCAAGGTCATAGAGACCACCCTAATTAATACACATTAATATTCAAATCAATTCAAATTCTTTATTTAACCAGCTGAGCGTCACTGATATTAAACAGCTAAATTAAAAACATCACTGCTCTTTGAAAACGACGGCTTGCAGATGATTTGATTTTTTGGAAAAATGCATCGGAGGCGCGTGTGCGTTGCACAAGCGTGGTAAACCTCTCAAAACGATGCAGAGAAAGCTCCGGAAGGTTCTTGGCAGTGGCGGAAGGCAACAGCTGATCACTTTTTCTTTTTTTTTTTTCTTTTTTTTTTAAGAGCTCAGTATTGTTCATTCGGAAATGTCATCATCATTGCTCTTTTATTTTTATTTTCTTTATTTATTTTATTTATTTATTTATTTATTTATTTTTTTTTATTTTTTTTGTGTGTGTGGGTGAGTATGTGTATGTGCGTGCGTGCGTGCGTGCGTGCGTGCGTGCGTGTATTTGTTAGCTCACCAGAAAACCTATTAGAAAAAATCTCATACCGTTCACCTAAACCAAACACCGCCGTCAGGAGACCCGAGGAAGGACCAAAGAAAACACTTTTGCTAATGGCTCGCTGCTCAGATTACAGGCCTTTGAAAAAATAAATAAAAGATGATCTAATTATTACATAAATGCGATAAGATGGTTAGCGGGAAAGTAGTCATTGTTTTTTTTTTTTTGGAAGCAAAAATATACTGTACATCCCTGCATCCTCATAACTTGTGTGCATTTTCAGTTTTATAAAATGCATTTCTGCTGAAGTCTGAATGACATTCTTGATGATTTTCTTGTTAAATCCTCACACAAGCACAATTGCGCGCCTTTCAGTCAATACTTGAGGGTTGGCAGACATTTCAAACTTTCAAAGCCTGCAAAAGATTTCTCTTCACTTTAAGATGTTTTCGCTTCCGCCCCGGAGAAAACGTGACAAACAAGAATAAACACGATTTGTATGTCGAAAATAGAACGAGAGCGCGTAATGTGAAAGAAAGTCGTTGTGCGACGTGTGAACGCGCGCGACGGGAAAACGTCACTTGTAAGGTGTGATCGCTGGCGACAAGCTTTCACTTCTCATGTGGTTGCGCACACACTTGCGCTAATAGCGGAGAGCGTAGCGAGGTGTCAAATCGGCTCACGACGCCGGGATGCTGCAATGCGCATTGTTGGGCGCTAAAAGCATATTCACGTTTGTGCCGCAAGTTTCAAAATGCAAGTCAATTATTAAAAAAAAAAGAAAAGAAAGAAAAAGCTGCATACCTTGTTTGACCTTTGACTTTTAAGTCACGTTTACTTATTACATGCATGCATTTAGTTTCTAAAAGTCCTGCTCATATGAATCAGAAAAATGTATTATCTTTAAAATAGTTCATTAAAACAGCTTCAAAGAATTTTGAGGAATTCCATAGAAACACAAAAAATTAAATGAACAGGAAATGCAGCCAAAATTAAAGGTAAAGTTTCACAAATGAGTTAAATAAAATTTTATACCAGATGGTGCATCAAATGTAAAAAAAATATATAACTATTTGGAAAAACAACACCAGGAGCGACATGACGAAAAAAATGCTTGAGGTTTTTTTTCTTGCTCAAAAGTCATTTTTTTTAATTCATAAGACAGCCACTAAGTTTTGCAACAGCACACTGTTAAAAAGGCACACGCACACACGCGCACACACACGCACACACGCGCGCGAAGACCATTAGCATCTCGGCAGAGGTAATTACCGTTAGCACCCAAGGGTGTAACCTTCCTTCATCCCTGAATGCTTCGCACCAGTTTGCCCCCAAATGAACGCGTGAGCTCGCCCATTAGACATAAATAACTAACTTTTGTTTCAAAATAAAAATAAGCACTTTCTTAATTGTCTACTTTTTCCCCCCTTAAATTTGAACTTTAAAATCCTCAAAGAACAAAAACCAGCTGCTGTGACCTGCAAAATTGTGATCGCTGTAAAACATACAGGATGTCACCCCTTAACGCTTTTTATATCGAATAGCATCAAGATTATTGCGAAATTTTGGCGAAGTGCAGAAATTGCGTGGGAATGCTGAAAGCTGAATGCTAACATTTGAAGTCGATTGAGAGCTAAATTACGAAATGTTGACCTCCTGGTTACCGGACAATGCGCTTTACCAACTGCGCTACCGAGCAGTATCAGATGATAAGTTCTATGTATAAAAAGTGGGCGGGGAAAGTGATACTTAGAAAAAGTTCAATGTCTGTCCCGTTGAAAATGAAGGAGGAAAAGATGACGTTAAATTGTGCAAAATACTGTAAGTAATGTGTAAGATATATAATATAATATAATATAATATAATATAATATATATGATAATATATACCCCGGGAGACGAGGAGCAGTGCACGCATGCCAATACACACTAGTGTTAAAAATGGAGGCAGTAGAAGAAAGCTGCGATTGAGCTAACTAATATAAGTATTTTTTTTTTCACAGATTAATAAGTAATATATGCCTGTATTGTTATATTACCTGTTTGTATTCGTTACGATAGCGTTTGTTATTAGAAGGAATTTCACTGCAGGAACTGGATGCTAATTTTCTATTAGCCTGTCAACAGGATTTCCCATTCACTGCTAGCATTTTAGCACTAGCAATGTTTCTAAAAGGCAGTATGTCGTGTATGTAAATATGTAATATATGTCATTTATTTTTGTGTGTGTTGTGGCTTACAAATTGCTAATGAAAGCCACTTTCATTTTCCGGAATAATTTTTTTTTTAATTTTTGAATAATTGACCATCTTGATGCTTTATGTTGCTTCAAGTAAAGGAGTGTACTTACTTTTTAATATTGAAGGTTAAATTGTGCAAATACTGTAAGTAATGTGGAATCAGATGATAAATACCCCGGGAGGCATGTTTTTTTTTTTGAACAGCGTAAAGAGAGGTGACATTCCACGTCCCCAGAACGAGCTTCAGTAGCCGAGGGTCGGACCGCCAAGGCCCCCGCCTTTGGCTGCCACTCCAACTCACTGCGCACCCGACCCCTTTGGCACCTTCCACCGGAGGGGGGACCCACGTTGCCTTTTCGGGCTGTGCCCGGCCGGGCCCCATGGGTGTAGGCCCGGCCACCAGATGCTAGCTAGCCTAGCTCCAGAGGGGGGCCCCGGTGACCCGCGTCCGGGCAAGGGAAACGAAGATCCAAAGTTTGTGTTCATCATTGGGGTCAATTGAGCCATGCTTTGTCCGGTCCCTCACCTCGGACCTGTTTGCCATGGGTGGCCCCACCAGGGGCATGAAGCCCCGGACAACATAGCTCCGAGGCTCATCGGGACACGCAAACCCCTCCACCACGATAAGGCAATGACTCACGTTGAGAGGAACCAGTTGAGGTGGCTGGGGCATCTGGTTCGGATGCCTCCTGGGCGCCTCCCTGGGGAGGTGTTCCGGGCATGTCCTACCGGCGGGAGGCCCCGGGGACGACCCAGGACACGCTGGAGAGACGACGTCTCACGGCTGGCCTGGGAACGCCTTGGGATCCCGTCGGAGGAGCTGGCTGAAGTGGCTGGGGAGAGGGAAGTCTGGGCTTCCCTGCTGAAGCTGCTGCCCCCGCGACCCGACCCCGGATAAGCGGAATTGAAGACGGAACGGAACGGAACAGCGTAAATTGGAAGTATGATGTGGAAGTGTGAAAAAAGTGCGAAGAATAAAAATCACAATAACATTTGTGGGAACGCTCACAAATGTTGACGTGTTATCCTGAGTCGACTCCTTTTTTGTGACGTTTACGGCATGCGAGGCTTTAAATGGCACCAACGTGGCCCTAAAAGGTCTTGAAAAGGCGGTAAACAGATTGAGTGCTGAAGTCCACGGACATGTCAATCACTTGTGGGCCAATCACAGGTGCCCGTTTCCCCCCCGCGGGGGTCTCGGCCTGCAACGCGTCAAGAGTCTCCTTGTCACGCGTCCTCCTCGTCTTCTCGCTCTTCCTCTGTTGCGACGTGTCCGCTCTGCGCCTTTTAGGACGTGTCAACATGTCGCCGCCGATCGCCAAAGTCAAAGTCTCAACTCCCGGTCTGACGTCTCCGCCGCTTGGACACTCCTTTGACGTCCCCTGGAGACGGCGCCGACGAGGCTGACGGAACCGAAGGTGACGGCGTGCTCGGTGTGTGCGTGCGTGCGCGCGTGGACAGCGCTAGCTAAGTCAGCATAGCGCGGCGGCCTGAGCACAGCAGGGGTGTCTTCAAAGTGAGATGTTACGTAACGTTCCTGTTAGTTTTCCCATTAGGGTTTCAAAATATGGTTAGGGTTTCAATCCAGGGTTAGGGTTTTAAATTGGGGCTTTAAACTTGGGTTAGGATTTCAAAGTAGGGTCACAATTTGTAGCACGGCTATAAAATTTTGGGGTACAAAAATTCTGAATATGTGACCTGACTTTTTTTCACCTTGGGGTCAATCCCACCACTCCAAAGAAATTTAGAATATGTGACTTTAGGTTTCAAAATATTTAATAATTTTTTTTACTAGTTTGTCTTTTTCCGTGGCTCGTCCTGTAACTTCATTTGATAGTTCGTAAGCAGTTTAGTCAGTTAATCAGTCAGTTAGTTTGAGTTACTTTGTTAGTCACTTATTTAGTTTGACACTCAAGCATTTGTGTTGCCAGTGGGAGGATGTGTGCAGATAAAAAAAAAGAAGAAAAAAGCACTGCTCCCACTTTGTCCTTGCGCACTACTGCCACCCGCTGGACTGGAGTGGAACAGCAACACCATTTTGTAAGAAAACGAGTCAGACAGACGAGACTTATTTGTCAATCCCACCACTCCAAAGAAATTTAGAATATGTGACTTTAGGTTTCAAAATATGGTTTCCCGGTCGGGTTGGGGTTTTAAACTCGGGTAAGGGTTTCAAAGTAGGTCTTTTAAACTAGTGTTACAGTTTCAATTCAGGGTTTTAAAGTTAGGTTAGAGTTTCAAAGTAGGGTTTTAAACTTTGGTAGGACTTCCAAGTTTCATATCAGGGTCTTAGACTCAGGCGTGGGTTTTAAATTAGAGCTTCAAACAATGGTAAAAGGTTCCTAATTGAGGTTTTAAACTGTGCTTAGTGTTTCAAAGTACGGTTTCAACCTCAGGTTAGGGTTTCAAATTCGGGTTTGAAACCGAGAGCATGCAGGCGGTGGGCTCAATAGGGTACAAAAGTTTTCAGGGGCAACACAGTCTGCCGATCGCGCTGGGCCTCGTGTGCTTTTGCGTTGCAGCTTTTTTTTTACTCGTTTGTCTTTTTACGTGGCTCGTCCTGTAACTTCATTTGATAGTTCGTAAGCAGTTTAGTCAGTTAATCAGTCAGTTAGTTTGAGTTACTTTCTTAGTCACTTATTTAGTTTGACACTCAAGCAGTTGTTTTGCCAGTGGGAGGATGTGTGCAGATAAAAAAAAAAAAAAAGCACTGCTCCCACTTTAACCTTGCGCACTACTGCCACCCGCTGGACTGGAGTGGAACAGCAACACAATTTTGTAAGAAAACGAGTCAGACAGACGAGACTTATTTGGACTTGGCGCACTTCTGCGCTCCGCTGAATGTCCGTCTTGTTGTCCGGAACCTTTTTTTTTTCAAGTATTGTTTTTTTCAGAATGGGAATGAGATGAAATCCAGACGGCCTCCGGACTCTTCATTTGGAAGGTTGATTTGGGCACGTGCAAGCGCAAAAGCGACCAACTTAAATGTCAGCCGATCCGACAGTCGGTCTAAAAGAACTTTCTCCGGGCCGCGCAGCTCGGCCGCGTTTGGGGCTCGCTGCATCCATCACAGTGTGTATTCACAGCTGCTCTGCTCGCCTTCGCCGCTAAATGAACACGCTTTAAAAACAAGCTTGACTTTTTGATTTCCTGCCCCGCCGTTGCTCCGTGCACGTGTCCGGGAATTGTCCTCGCGCGTCCATACGTCTCACGTTTGGCCCGTAAGTCTTATTCCTCGCGGACTCTTCCGCTATACCTGCTGGTAATTGGATGTTGCTGCTTTGGTGTGTGTGCGCGTGCGTTAGGTCGGGGCGTGATTGATCGATGAGGCGTCCCTTGTCCATTTATTTCCCGCCTATTCGGAGCTGGTTAAATTTTGGAAAAATGAGCGCGTGCGGGGGGAAAAAAGAGAGATGGCGGCAGATTACACCGAGGTGCGCTCGTACATCTCGAAACCACGAAGCCGCTGTGAATTGTCCGTGAACATTAAGTTATCTAAATGAAAATCAATAGTGTGTGTGTGTGTGTGCGTGCATGTGTGCGTGCATGTGTGTGTGTGTGGTCAGTGCACAAGGACAGTGGCCAGTCGAGAAGGACAAGCAATGTGCTCTTACTCGTAGGGGATTGTCACGTGTATTGTGTATTTTTTTGTTGTACTTTAAATGTATTAAACGCACTTAAACTTAGAACTCCAATTGGTGCCACTGTGTTCTATCTTTATCCTCTGTGGAGAGTGACTAAAACCAGTGCATCTTCCTGAGGGAGTCGCTTGTGACTGTCTTCTTAATGCGTGTTTGTATCATACGGCCACCAGGTGGCCAAGACGTGCACACCACAAGGAGCAGTAAAATGTCCATTGAGTAAAATTTGGCAACAACGCTTTCATTCTTTACAGTCTATTATTTAGTTACATTAATATGGTGCCCTATCTTTTTTTTTAAAAAAATGGTGGGTTATTTTGGGAGGCTGGAACGGATTGATGGTAATTCCACTCATTTCAATGGGGAAAGATGATTTCAGATTTGTTTTGCATTAAGTCAGTCGTATAATTGAACAAAATGTTTACCCAAAACATCTAACAAAAATCCACTGGCTTCATTAAAAAAATTAGCACAAACATGACGCTAATTGTTCATCTTTAAACTACTTTGACATCAACATAAACCAGTGAGAATTTTGTCACGAAAAAAAAAAATGCTGACGAAAATTAAACAAAAACTAAAATAGAAACCATTCATTGAGACGATAACGATAAACTGATAATGACTAAAACGAAAACAACACAGTGACGAACATTCACACAATCCAATCAGAAGGAATGAAACGCGGGTTTGAGAAAAGAAGCACTCGTTCATTGTGCAGCTGTAAGATTATTCTCAAGCGATTATGCACTCGTTTTATTGAGGTGAAAACTAAGTTATATTATGTTTTATTGATACAATTGATGAAGACGGCGTTGCATTAAATGTGTCTTGCGTGCAGTTATCGTTTTCTGTCTAAAAGTTGAAATGTATGCTGAAGGAAAATATCGACTAAACTACCGTCCCACGCTCACGATACTGGCTTCCCATCTCAGCGAGGATTGAACATAATAGAATTGAATCTCCTCACTCACAAATGCATTCACGGCAAAAAATGAACACTGGTTGAAACTTTTTGTTCAAAATGGCGTCTGCCCTGATAACATCGGTGACATTTTGAATGATACGACTTGAGCGTATTTTGAGCCGCAACGTTGCACTTTGTCACCTTTCGATGAAGCCGTCGTAATCCCAGTCAAGCCCTCGGGAAGCGAACCTTTTCCATCCGCGCGATGAAAATGATCCCGGCTCATTTGCATATTATCAAATGCGCGCCAAGTCCCGGCGCGGCTCCCGCATCATCCCGGCTCGGCGGCCGCTGGAGAAATCTTTTTCAGCGTTCACGCTCGAGCGGCCCCTCGCTTGTCAGCGCTTGTAGGATCATACCATCACGCCGGCAATTATCCCGACCAGAGCCAGCGCCGCAACCATCCGAGCCTCGCCCAGACGTCGGCGGTGTCAAGCGTACTTGGGTCCCTTGAAAGCAGCTTTATACAAGACAACTTATTGAAACGATTAACCGGACGTTTTCACGGCTTTTATTGTACAAATTCAACGTTCTTTGAAAATTCTGCCTCGAAAGCCGCTTTCACTTAACGAGATGAAATTTGGTTGCACGTCTATCACGAGCAGAGCCACAAAAAGTCTCAAGAAGCCATATTTGAAAAGACACAGGATGTCGGCCATTTTGGTTTGATGCTGTCATTTTCACCATTTCCGACTCATTTTGCTGATTTTAATCCGATGGCTACCACATCTGAAGCTCTTGCGCAGTTTTAACGAAATTCTTAAGCCAGACTTATTTCACAAAATCAGCCACACGCGAGTTTGAATTTGCAACATGACATTTCGTAGGCATGTCTGTTGGAAGTAGACTCACAGCCATTTTGGTTCGATGGTTACATTTTTAGCGTCTTTTTGACCATTTCTAAAAGTCCTTTTGGCAATTTAATCACATTTGCGAGGAGTTTCTCTCATTATTTTTGGGCGGAGCATCGAGGAGAAATTTGATGACACGAAACTCTGAAGCTCAACAGACTTTATTTATTTATTTATTTTTTTTATTATCCCCATATGTCAGTTTGAATTTGCAACATGACATTTCGTAGGCATGTCTATTGGAAGTCGACTCACAGAAAAGTCTCAAGAAGCCATATTTGAAAAGACACAGAATGTCAGCCATTTTGGTTCGATGGTGACATTTTTTGCGTCTTTTTGACCATTTCTAAAAGTCCTTTTGGCAATTTAATCACATTTGCGAGGAGTTTGTCTCATTATTTTTGGGCGGCGCATCGAGGCGAAATTTGATGACACGAAACTCTGAAGCCCAACAGACTTAATTTTTTTATTTTTTTTAAATTATCCCCATACGTCAGTTTGAATTGGCAGCATGACCTTTGGTAAAGGCATGACCCACCAAAAAAGTCTCAGTTCGTTCGCCGTGTCCGAAGAGACACAGAAGATTAGCAATTTTGGATTGAACACACATTTTAAGTTTCTTTTTGAGCCATTCAAAGACAAACTCCTCCTTGGGATCTTTTCAGATTGTTACCTAATTAAATTTAAATCTAAATTTAAAACGTGGACAATGCTAATTTGCGAGGATTCTCAATTGTTGTCATTATTTGTGAACAGTGAATGGCAGTAGTAAATAAAAAAAAAAAAAAAATCTTAAAGGTGTGTTCAAGGATCTTTTGTCGCTGCGTCTTCCGGGCGGATCATCATAATTATTGGTTCTCGATCCCATCAATCAATCTGCCGTAAAAAAAAAAACGTCGTGCGTGCTGGTTCCGAGCTGCGCATGCACACTTTGAATGTTTGTAGCGTGAAGCCGCTGAGCTTCGGATTCAGCCATTCATCGTTGTAGCGCCACCAATCTCATCGCATACTTTGAAAATGGCCGCGAGCCGCAAGAGGACATCCGTGTGTGAAGTGAGGCCGGCTGCAGAGACTGACGAAGATGAAGACGAAGATGAGCTTGCACGTTCACGACGAGTAAAGTTTCTAAGTTAAACTCTTTGTAAAAATGTACTTAACATTTCTGAGTGCTTCCACCTATGTGGCATTGGCGTTTCATGTTGGACATCGGTGACGTTTACGAGGTTGCGTCAAGTAAATATCACTCCATTTTTTTTTTTTTGCAGCTTAGGCGTTTCCCCCGGACGAGCAGTTTGGCTTCTACTTTTGGAGAAGATCCTTGAATACACCTTTAAGCCATGAAGGCTTTTGAAGATTTGGCTGTCCACAAAAGTGCCATAAAAGGCCAGATGCGAGAATAACAGTCGTGGTTGTAATGAAGTCCTCGTGCCGCCACGGCGTGATGAGGCTTGCTTCGCAGTCAAAAGCTTGTGAGCTCGGGTTTCCTTCCGCGTTGCAGCCCACCTCTGGTAAACGCGGAGGTGAAGCATGTACTTAAAGGTCGGATACAAATGTTGTGCTTCTCCTCGCCTGCTTTCAGGAAGACGTAGTGACTCTTGCGCTGGCGACTCGCACCTTGTAATGTGGAGAGGGGAAAGGGAAGGACGGGAATTTCTCCATTGCTGAGGCGGTCAGGCAGAGCGGAAGAATAAATCAGATGCTCTCTGGTGACCGAACCCCCCCCCCGAAACCCCCATCTTGGGAGTAGCCCACACGGATCCAGTGAGGAATTGGCGAGGAGGAGGCAGAATAACGCGCGCCGACCTGCGCTCATTTCATGCCACGCAAACTCGCCCCTCCAATGACCAGACGCGGTCAAAGTGGTCATTATGCGGTGAACCTGAGGGACGACGAGGCGGGTTGCGGGTGCGGGTGCGGGTGCGGGTGCGGGGGGAGCAGTGGACTAGGAGCAAACCACCGCATTCCCACATTCAGCGGCTGGGATGAGAACCTTCGTGTGTTTCTTGTTCTGCGCACGTAATCAACGGTCAAAGCAAAATATGTTTTTTTTTTCAATTCAATCTTATTAGGTTGCGTCCCTAATAAAATGACCTGTGAGTGCAAATGTTTTATGTTCAGCATTGTTGCTCATCCAACAAATGGAAAATAATCAGCCTTTCCAGCGTCATACGATTCGTTGCCATTCCTTTGTTACAACAAAGAAATCATCTCCCAAACCCAAATGTCTTCACTTTTGTGCTGCGTTTGGAAGATTCTGACTTCATGATTGCGGCATACACACAAAGTGTCCCTCACAATATTTCTACACAACATTTACACCGCATCTGTGTGAATTTGGCAAACCTCATGATGTTGCAGGAAGTTGCATTTTCAAATGCTTTAGCGTTAGCGTAGCGTCGACAGACATTAGCTTAGTCTGTCGCTCTCTACCCCAGCCATCGAAACAACTCTTACTAAAAAGGGAATAATTGAAGTAATACGATAAAACACAGCAGAACATCGAAGGTTGAACAAAAAGGGATTTATTTGGATTCGGAAATAAACTTTCCCCACATTGAATCATGTAAACCAGTCAAACAATGTTTTCAGTAACTCGGTAACGTCCGTGCATCCTGACTGACTGTAGGTGAGAGGCGGGGCAATGTTAAAATTGCAATGTTACTGAAATTACTAACAGAATGTAAAGTGAAATTACAAGATTTTGGAAAATATGACTTTTAAAAAAAAATTTTTTTAAAGACCTTAATCATAGGTTTGGGACAAAAGTGAGTAGTTTTAAACCTGCATTTAAAAGCATTTACACTTATGGCTGCAGATTCTTCCATATGTGTGCAGCATAACAGCTGAATGCTGCTTCACCGTGTTTTTGCTTTGAACTATAGGCTCCACTAATTTGACGTGAGTCTTCAGACCACGAAACCAGTTCGGAGTCTTCAACACAGGAAATGATCGTTTTTTGGAATGTGGGAGAAAACCATAACCTCTGGAAGTTTAATGTAAAAAAAAAAGAAGAAAATCTTCATTTTAGCCCAATTGTAAAAAAAAAAATTTTTTTTAATTGGTCTTTCATTTTGTCATAAAAAAAAAGTATAGTATATCAATGTTAACTGTAAAAGCAAAAAAAAAAACTATTACAAAATTCACTTAAATATAAAATAAACAATATTTATCAAACGAGCAAACAAGAAAAAGTTGCTTGATTCTCATCATGCGTGACTTTGTTTCTACGATGGAATTTTTGTTGGCGTGCAACGTTTACTTTTGTACACCGAATGGACAATTTGTCGGCACGTTTTCAAAAAAGGTAAACTTCACTCTTTTTCCGTGGAAATCACATTTATTGCGCGCCGCATGTGGTTTGTTGCCGTTTTCCCGAGCCTTCACCGGCTTGTTGACTTGATTGGAGCCAATGAGTGACTTGTTCCCCAAAGAGGGCTGAAAGGTCCAGCTGGCCCACAGGACACCTTTAGTAATCCTCCCAATGATGTCTGCGACCGCTGACGCTTACCAGACCGACGCACGCACACACACGCGATCCATTTTTATTGTATTTGGGTCTGCAGCCACGCGCACACACGCACACACACGAAAACCAAAATCCATATTATCGAGCGGCCGGTGTCACCACAATTATTCTTTTGAAAAAGCCATTGAAAACAAATTACATCTGCACTGCTTTTTTTTTTTTGGTTTTGTTTGTTTTTTTTGCTTCGCCGGGTGAGCAATGCTCAGCTGGCCGCTTCTTTTGCAGCGTTAGCGACCAGTTGCTAACGACCGCTCAGCCCGCTTGGGTGTCGTCAGCGCATGCGTGAAGTTGTGCGCTTGTGCAAGAAGAAACAAAAAGTTCTGAGAAGAGGAAGAAAGGAGTCGTAAAAGTAAAATTTTCTCTAATATCATGGAAATGCTTGCGTGGGTTTTCTCCGGGTACTCCGGTTTCCTCCCACATTCCAAAAACATGCATGGCAGGTGAATTGGACACTCCAAATTGTCCATAGGTGCGATTGTGAGTATGGTTGTTCGTCTCTGTGTGCCCTGCGATTGGCTGGCAACCAGTTCAGGGTGTAACCCCGCCTACTGCCCGAAGCCAGCTGGGATAGGCTCCAGCAACCCCCGCGACCCTTGTGAGGACAAGCGGTACAGAAAATGGATGGATGGATGGATGGATGGAAATGTAAATTCAATGGACACTTTTGGCCGTGGGACAATTCAAAATGATTACCATATTTGTTTTAACATTTATAATTTTCACGCAAATGTGAAATATTAGCCAAACGAAAATAGAGCAAAGCATATCTTTCAATCCACAGCGTGCAAAATACTCAAATCGTAACCATTTTACTGAACTAAATCCTTGCAAAAAATGATTATTCATCTCGCTAGTGTAATTTATGGCTAACATTAGCTTCCCTGTGTTTGTTTACTAGGTTTTCATTTGAGATACAGTCAATGGCTACTGTTCAATGTCGTCTCTGCCGTTTCAGTGAGTTGAAAACTGCAGCATTTTCATGTTAGTAACACATGAATTGAAGGCTTCTTTTTTTTTTGCAAGTGCTTTTTACATTTATTACATTCTCCATTATATTCTTGATTTAGAATCCCAAGTCTGACCAGTCGATCAGCAATTAAGTTTGAAAATAACGATAATTGAATTTGATCACCGATTTGATCAGAAGATGGAGCTGTATATTTAAGTGAAAATGATTATATTTACTCTACAGTTGACGTACAACATTCGGATCGGGCCTGGCCTGGCCCAGGAATAGCAACAACCCACGCATAACTGACTGAAATGCATTGAAAATAAAAAAAAATCTTCAAAATATGCTAATAAACATGAAATATAACATGTAATATCTTATTTGGTGGAGCCGATCAATGACGTCATTGATCAACCGGGCAATTTAACACATTACAGATGATCATCAATTTTGCATATGCAAAATATCATCCGATCCCGATCCAACCGATCAGATTGGTGTAAAGTTTAGTTACAGCACTAGTTTGTAGCATAACAACAAAACAAAAAATAAACTATTACATACATTTAATGATTGTAACTGTTTCTACTGTAGTATTTTGGATGGATGGATAAACAAAGGATGATGGATGATGGAGAGATGGATGGGTGGGTGGACAAACGAATCGATAACAGATGGATAAATGGATGGATGAAAGTAGGATAAATGGATGGATGGACGGACGGATGGATGACAGTAGGATAAATGGATGGACGGACGGATGGATGGATAAAAGGAGGATGGATGGATGGACGGACGGATGGATGAAAGTAGGATAAATGGATGGATGGATAAATGGATGGATGGATGAAAGTAGGATAAATGGATGGATGGACGGACGGATGGATGAAAGTAGGATAAATGGATGGATGGATGGATAAATGGATGGATGAAAGTAGGATAAATGGATGGATGGACGGACGGATGGATGACAGTAGGATAAATGGATGGATGGATAAATGGATGGATGAAAGTAGGATAAATGGATGGATGGATGGACGGACGGATGGATGAAAGTAGGATAAATGGATGGATGGATAAATGGATGGATGACAGTAGGATAAATGGATGGATGGATAAATGGATGGATGAAAGTAGGATAAATGGATGGATAAATGGATGGATAAATGGATGGATGAAAGTAGGATAAATGGATGGATGGACGGACGGATGGATGAAAGTAGGATAAATGGATGGATGGATAAATGGATGGATGACAGTAGGATAAATGGATGGATGGATAAATGGATGGATGAAAGTAGGATAAATGGATGGATAAATGGATGGATAAATGGATGGATGAAAGTAGGATAAATGGATGGATGGACGGACGGATGGATGAAAGTAGGATAAATGGATGGATGGATAAATGGATGGATGACAGTAGGATAAATGGATGGATGGATAAATGGATGGATGAAAGTAGGATAAATGGATGGATAAATGGATGGATAAATGGATGGATGAAAGTAGGATAAATGGATGGATGGACGGACGGATGGATGAAAGTAGGATAAATGGATGGATGGATAAATGGATGGATGACAGTAGGATAAATGGATGGATGGATAAATGGATGGATGAAAGTAGGATAAATGGATGGATAAATGGATGGATGAAAGTAGGATAAATGGATGGATGGACGGATGGATGAAAGGAGGATGGATGGACGGACGGATGGATGAAAGTAGGATAAATGGATGGATGGATGGACGGATGGATGAAAGGAGGATGGATTGATGGATGGACGGACGGATGGATGAAAGTAGGATAAATGGATGGATGGATGGATAAATGGATGGATGAAAGTAGGATAAATGGATGGATGGATGGACGGACGGATGGATGAAAGGAGGATGGATGGATGGACGGACGGATGGATGAAAGTAGGATAAATGGATGGATGGAAGTAGGATAAATGGATGGATGGACGGACGGATGGATGAAAGGAGGATGGATGGATGGATGGATGGATGGAGTCCAAATGCCAACTGATTTAATGCAATACAGATCTGAAAAATATTTGTAATAGTAATGGACATAGTGTGTAAAGAGCTGAAAGACTTCCTGGTCACGGCAGCATAAACATTTGAACCAGCACAACAAACCTGTTGACGGCTGCCAATCAAAGCAGATTATTCTTGTGCGTCTGGTGGTCCAATAAAGTTTCTTGTTTAGGTGTTGAGCGGGATGATTCATGGCGAGGCCGCTTAAGTGCTCGTGTTGTTATTGATTACGCCGCCGAGCCGAGGGCAGCCCGATGACTGCGCCGCCGCCGTAACCTTGTTAGCGCATCTAACGCCATTAGCCCGGCGCGCCGGCCAATGGCGGACGGCCGCCGGCAACACGTGACGACGGCAACAAATATCCGGCCGGCCCGCTTGTTATTGAATCCCGGCATTGTGGGGCGGGGAAGGGCGCTGTTGGCCGCGCGACCGCACAAGCCGGCTCGGCCCCCCAAAAAAGTGTGCAAACGCCAAAGAAAAGCAATAAGCGGCTTGACGTCCGCGCTCAAGCCGAAGCCCGCAGCTGCCTCGTATATGAAGCATTGATTTTACTGTCGCGCCGCGCCACCATAGCCATTCATTCTACACAGCGTACACGCACACACACACACACACACACACACAGTTGACAAGGCCAGACCTTCTTTTTTTTTTTTGCAGCATAGCAAACGCGTACAATTCTCCCTAACTACCTTTTTCATCACTCCTTCCATTTTTGTACAGTTACAGTACGTGCATGAACATTCGTCCTGAGAGTCGGGTGGAAGTTTTGAAACAACCCTCGAAAACGGTTTGGCTTGGTTGAATAAATCCACGTTGGTTGTCGGCCACAAATATCACAAAAAGCCAACGAAAATTGCCAGTGTTAGATTAACACTGAGAGTGTTAAATCTAACACCAGAAAAGTGTTGATTTTTGTCCACACCAATGAGTTTAAATCGGACACTTTTCTAAGTGTTACTTTTTTCACACTTAACCAGTGTTACTCCAACACTGTATAGTGTTAAAAAGAAATCTGCACAGGTTAACACTGAGTAGTGTTGAAAGGATTCTACACTAGTGTCAGTGTTAAACATGTAATTCTGCCAAACTACACTTAACTCTGGTGTTTAAACAATTATGAGTGTATTGCACTCGTGTCAGTGTTAAAATGACACTCAAACTACACGTTACTCTGGTAAATTTACTCTGACAGTGTTAAAATAACACCGCTTACTGCATATTTGATTAAACACTGGAAATTTAACACTGAGCGATTTGCTGTCTACCATTTTTATTTAAAGCGTCCATTTTAGGTTCAATTTGATCATTTTCAGTGGTCGTTTAAAAACAAAATAAGGGCCGCCACATTTTGTCGCCCGAATACAACATTTAAACCACACTCTAAAAAGAGTCAAAAATGGACCGATCCTCTACTTGGGTGAATCTGACCCAACTTTGAGTCAAGAAATTGGACTTTTAGTGTAAAACAACTCCTACATTTTGGTCAGATCCTTTACTTGGATCAAAAAAAGCAGAAAGTTGGGTCAAATTGACCCATGAAGTGGATCGGTCCATTTTTGATCCATAATTGGGTGACGTTTGACCCAATTATTTTTAGAGTGCACGCAGACGAGACAGAAGAAGAATTTGACTTTTCATTCTTATCTGGGGGCGGAGCAAAATTTGACGGTGGCCCCAAAAATGGTCCTTTTCGAGTTCCCGTTTCTTTTTTTACCAAATTCCCGTCCAAAAGTGAATGTAATTGATCGCTTCTGTCCTGATCAGGAAGTTCACGCTGCAGAAAAAGTGCAGATTGACTTTTTGCTGAAGATCATTTATTTTCGGGTTGCCGGCGCTGGAGCGCGGCGGACGTCGGCGTCGGCGTCGCTCGGCTCCTTGAAGGAAGCCGCTCGTCAGCGTGAAAAGAACATGACCTTTAAGTTGGAATCAGCATGTTTGCTGGTGCGTTCGCTGTCTGTCGGCGAGAAGGTTCAGTGGGCCGTCAGGAAAAGAAGAAAAGAAGAGAAAGTGTAATTCGCTCACCGGCTGCGTTTGTTTCAAGCGTTGAACTTTAATGCCGCGCGCGCGGGAGAAATTACATTTGTACGCTCTCAACGTTTTCCCTTCTGATGTCACGCGAGCCGAGCTGCCGCAAGTGGCAGCTAATGTGCAAATAAACATTTATTTGCAACACATGGAGAAGAAGAAGAAAAAACTACGGGAGGATTTTACCATCGGCCAAGACGTCGCGCCTCACGGCGGCGGAAAGTGCTATCGCCTTTTCTTTTTCTTTTTCAGGCCCAGAAGCCGGTTCGATAGCAACGTGACGTGTGCTGCATTCGTCTTCCACGAGTTGACCCACAAAAAAAAAGTCTCAAGAAGCTGCGCCCCAAAAAAGACGGTGAAATTCTGCCATTTTGGTTCCAAGCTGCCAAAGATGAGTCAAATTCAGCCGCCGGAGGCTGAACGTGAAATTTGTCGTTAAAACGCATAGTCTGACATTATGGTTTGAAAGCAACCATTTTAGGTTACATTTGGATATTTCTGGCGGTCCTTCACAAACGAACCTGACAGAATCTCACAGATTGGGTCTGATTGCTACCAAATTGGAACCCGGTAAGATAAGAACTACAAATATGGCTCGCCAAACAGGTTCACTTGGCAACCTCAAATTTCACAGACATGTCTCTAATGAGTAGACCCACAAAAAAAGTCTCAAGGACCCGAGCCCTTAAAGACACAGGAAGTCTTCCATTTTGGTTTGTCCAATCATAAAAGACAGGAAATGAAGGAGTGGTCCCGAGTTCAGGAAGTAGTGGATTTCTGCAAAGAGCCCATTACAGTCCCGTATACGAGACAGACCAAAACCAAAAATTGTGTGTGCTTTTTTTTAATTTTAATTTCGATGACTCACTGAACAAAACAAAAAAATAGCTCTGCAGCATAATTCTTTTTTATTTTTGATTGAGCCCTCGGAAGCAGGTTCAAATTTGGTAGTCCTGTCTCTCTTGAGTAAACCCACACAAAAGTGTCAAGAATCCATGCCTGAAAGGAAACAGGAAGTCTGCCCGTTTGGTTTGAAGCGGATTTGGCATCAAATTTGGACCAATTTGCATTTCAAGGGGGTTTTCAAATGCAAACGGGTCCGACATATTTTGTCCGACGACAAGCAAATGAGATTGATGTGTACTAAACGGATGCTAAAATGCAAAACATTTTGTTTTTGTTCTTTGTGTGCGCATTGAGTGTGAGCTTTAAGACTCAGAAAAAGTGGCTCTGCAGTATATATATATATATATATATATATATATATTTTTTTATATATATATATATATATATATATATATAAAAAATAAATAACAAATAAAATATATATATATATTTTTTTTTTATTTTTTATTTTTTTTATATATATATATATATATATATATATATATATAAAAAATAAATAAAAAATAAAATATATATATATATATATATTTTTTTTTTTTTTTTTTTTTTTTTTGAGCCCTCAAAACCTGAGCAACCTAAAACTTGGTCGTCACGTCTATCCCGAGTAAACCCAGCAAAAAGTCTCAAGGAGCCGAGGCTGAAAGGAAGACAGGAAGTCTGCCGTTGACGTTCGAAGCCGCCATTTGAGCTTGCGTGTGAATTATTATATAAAGTCTGAGTGAAATGAGCACACTGTGATCTGAGAGGCTTGAAAAAAAACCACCCCTGCGAACGGCGCTCCAAACTCTTGTCTAATTCCCGTCACACAGGGACTCGCTCGCACCTCACGTCGGCCTTGTGAAGTCGCGGCGTGTATCTCGACGTTGCGTGCCACGCCGCCGCGTCTCTCCGTAATTGTCGGGGAACATCACGGCGGATTTTTGAAAAGGTTAGCGCGCTGCCAGCTGGGCCGAGGGCGCTCTTGTCGGTGTAAGAACAGACGCTCGAGGCGAACCCTTGGGCTGCCCTCGGGTGCGGCGCGCAAACACACGCGCGCGCGCACACACGCACACCTGACAAGTCCCCGCGCACGCACACACACAATCAAAGGCGTAGTAACACCGCCCTTGTTCATGCTTGTTTATACGCGCCACCTTCTGATCAATGTCATGTGGAGTTATGCGCACTTGATTTTCTATCGTGCGCGCACACACGCACACACGTCGAGGCGGGCAACGTACTCGCACTCTGTGCTAAAGTAGAACCGCGGACGCTTTCCTCAAATTTAAGACGTGGGTCAAGGCCAGGCTGGAATTGTTCAACGCTGATTCCCATCACTCAACTCAACTCGAACACTTTAAAAGAGACGGCGCTGTTTTTCTTAAGATGGAACCCGGGGGGGGAGCAGATACAATGGAAACAGCAGAGGCCCCAGAATGGAACCCTGCGGAACACCCTATACGTTCGCTTGTGAAAAAGTCACATGATGTAACCCATCAATTGGCCCACAAATGAATTGAACCGGGCGTGTGTCTTCGTTCGATCGAACCCACGTTAAGAACGACTTTTTATTTTATTTTATTTTATTATTTTTTTTTTTTTTTTATTCAAAAAAAAAAAAAAAAGAACGACTGGCTGAGTACAAAACACAATCGAAAACCATTGTGGTAAAAGTATCTCCACTCTGTATTAAGAAGCAACAATATGTGTGTCAAAAAAATAGAATCTGATTTAATTACATTTCATTTCATTCCTTTACTTAGAGAAAAGTAAAAAGTAGCGCAAAATCTTGATTACAAAAGGAAAAATACATTTTCACCAGAAGTACTCACACTCTGTATGTACTCAAGTAGAAGTACAATTTCATGCCTAAATTGTGTAAAAAAAAAATAATATATAAGTATAAATGTAAAAATGACATTTTACTAGAGGTAACAAAAAAGGTAAAATTTGTTGTAGTTGAATAGAAGTACAAATACGTGAATGTAACTTTCATTGATGCTGGTAACAAGTTAGAAAGTAAGACATGAGTCCAAAAATGACACATTATTCTCATCTAATGTGTTACTTCTCGAGGTGAAGTAATAATCTGACTACAGTTACTTTGCAAATTCACACAGAATTTGCACTTACCTAACTAAAATAAGAGATTTTTTTGCATTTGAAATAATCAACGCGTTATTGTGTTCTGCATTGCATGTTAGCATTATGCTATATTTGTGTTTGTTTAGATTGACAGTAAATCATTTTGAATATTTCCACTTTCAAGATTGTGTGTCTGACTTATTTTGACCACATCAATGCAGGGAAGTACACACGCAGAGACGCGCAATCGGCGCAACACGAACACAAGCCTCGTTAACGGCGGCTCGTTCGCGGTTGCTCCCCGTTCGGGAAAGCTGCGCTTAACCTGGCCCGGCTTGGTTGCGGGGCGTGCGGCGTTCCGAGTATAAAAGGAGCTGCCAGGTGAAGCTAAACACTCGTTACTGGCCTCCCTCGCATAATGATGATTATGAGTGATTATTTTTTCATGTTGTCGAACGTCAGCGCGCGGAAACGAGAAGCTCGTTATCGCGGCCAGACTGACGCTCTCGCTGCAGGTCCTGTTTTAATCTCTCGCCCCGAGGTGTCATTACGCCTGTCAAGTGGGCCACGCGCGCTGGGGTCTTATGTATGCACGTATGCAAAGTGGACTCATTGTGCATATTTATGGATTCCCGGGATATGGAGATACATATATAGTATGCCGATATGCTGTATGTATATAAAGTCACAGCGGAATGTCTTCGGTGCTTGTACCGTTTGTGATTTGACTTCGCAGGTGTTTTGCTTTTTCTTTGGCTTTCTTTGAAACACTTGTTACAAAATCATTCACTCATTTGCTCCCAAAAATTTTATGAAAAAAACGTTAATTATTGCCATGGTCCCAAAAACGTATTTATGCTGTTTTGTGATGTTTAAAGCAATTGTAAACGGCCAGCAGGTGGCAGCAGGGTATAAGAGATCAGCCAGGGCCATGTTAAAAAAAAGCTCTTTTCCCCACTGTTTTCAACAGATTAGTGAATAATGATGAAACTTAGCTATATTTTAATGCGAGTTGCTGCAAAACGGAAATATACTTTTTTTTTCCTGATGAAAGAAGAGACTAATCTTTCTTTTGGTAGTCCAACGTTTTAAAGTAATAGAAAACAATATTCTGTGGGCCTTGCAAAATCAGTCAAACCCCAGTAAAACAGCCGGGCGCAAAGGGGGTTGCTTCAGTGAAAAGGGCTGCCAGTGAATGAGTTAAAGTTCATTCATTCACATTCTAGAATGACCTTGAAAATCGATTAGTTATCGAACAACACACTTTTGAAATAATCGTTTTCCATTTGGTTGGCTATTTTTTCATCGGTGCAACAGTTTATAAACCTGAATTTCACAGACAAGCTGGGTGAGACCTTCTTCCACGCCTAAATGTTGAAAAACATAATTGACGGATATATTCGTAGGTGGCAGTGAACGGTTGGTTTCTAGTTGGCAAACAAAACGTCAACAGCAATGAATGCGTTAAGAGTGGTTAATGTCATTTTGCAATTGTTTGCCATTTCAGAATGTTGAAAAATGAGAGCCGCGAATAAACTTGAATGCGATGTCCTTAAAACAGTCGGTTGTTGTAACTAACGAGCATGTGTTTGGAAAATGGATACGATTCTTATGTCCGACAGGATTCTTGCTGAGACAAAAAATAATAATCCAATCTCTCGATAGAAAAGACGGAAAGGGACGGTAGAAGAAGAGCGCAAATGAAGGTGGCACGTGTCACGTCCAATCAGGTGGCAGCGCCGTTGAGCATTACAATATTGCCCGTTTTGTAAAATGGCGGCGGGCCCACTCGGCCTTGTCCCGCTCCCCGCGACTGTGACGGCGAACCCGGATCATTGTGGACAGCATCATTAAATGGCACGTCATTACCCGTCACGCAGCGCCGCGCTCGCCTCCCGCCGCCTCATTTCCGTCAGATGGTTATGGACACACGTGGCAGAAATGTTCACGCGCTCCACCGCAGTGCAAGTGGAGGTACGCAACTCTTGCAAATGGAGACGTACAAATTCAACAACGTTCCAATTCGTTTGTTGAAACGAGAATTTTATTTATCAAAATGTTAAGAATGATAGATGTTGCCACATTTTTGTTTCACTTCAATGGACATCGTGTTGCTCCTTCTGCATACATGTGTGTATATACACACTGTATATACACGTGTGCTCAAATAGCCATTGCTTAAAGGATTTTAACTCGTGCTGTCAAGTGATGAAGCTGTTTTAAACGAATTAAATGCATACTTTCATCACGTATTTTTAATCACATTGATTACTTCTGCTTCTACTTTTTTTTCTACAAATTTTGTAACAAATATTTACTTGTAAAATCGTGGAATAAATTGTCCATCCATCCATCCATTTTCTGTACCGCTTGTCCTCACAAGGGTCGCGGGGTTGCTGGAGCCTATCCCAGCTGGCTTCGGGCAGTAGGCGGGGTTACACCCTGAACTGGTTGCCAGCCAATCGCAGGGCACACAGAGACGAACAACCATACTCACAATCGCACCTATGGACAATTTGGAGTGTCCAATTCACCTGCCATGCATGTTTTTGGAATGTGGGAGGAAACCGGAGTACCCGGAGAAAAGCCACGCAGGCACGGGGAGAACATGCAAACTCCACCCAGGAAGGCCGAAGCCCGGACTCGATCTCACAACCTTTGCACTGGGAGGCGGAATAAATTGTAACATCACCAAATAGAAAGTACATTTAGATCCAAGGGACGGTTCTGATAGCTTTCTTTGATCCTCGAATAGAATTATTCTACTGTAAAATACAATCGTTCCAAATGGACTCCAAATTTCCACAAGCAGCGCATTTCAGAGGGCTTGATTTGCGAGGCCCCGCGATGGGAACTTGTGCAGGGTGTTTCTCTCTGAGATGATGATGCTAAAGACGTGCAACGATAGCATATGACTCAAATATGCTAATTTAAATTTGGCTGTACAAAAAAAAAAAGTGCAAAAATGACTTGAGAGTCGGTCAACGAGGCTCAAGCACGTATAATAACTGAAAGTAAAACTGCCTTAAAAGTCCATGTTTGTCCATCTTTGCGCCAGTGGCTAAGTTTGGCTGCAGGTTTAAGGCCGCAACAGGCAGTAAATTGAACTGAATTCATGGTATACTTTTTTTTTTTTTTTTATTGCTTGCTTCAAATAATTTCAATTCATCTCCAGAGTAACGGCTTTCATTTTGACAACCCTCGTTTTATAACCCAGCAGACACTATTTGTTGGAGTTAGCCCATCTATGGGGTTTGCCTTTACGCGTTAGCATTAAGCTAGGAGACTAAAGTGGTTATTTTCAATACACACGGTGTAATTGTCTTTGTTTTATGTTTAGTTCCACATTGACCTTCACCCTGGAAGGTCGTTCACCATCTGCCGAACCGACTCAAGGAAGCGGCGAGGGAAGGCGTGACTTGCAAAAATACAAACAAATTGATGACGAGAGGGAGCTGATTGGTAGACACGAGGATCAGGACTGACGAGAACCGGTGGAAAGGAAAACGTAACGAGGATGCTAAGATGTGAACGTGAAAAACAAGACATGAAACAAAACCAAAGCAAAATATCATCTAAATGACATAAACACAGATTACGACACGCTGGCGTGAAAAAAGGTTGGCGACCACCACGCATTGGAGACGTCGCTCCGGTTTGTGGCGAGAAAGGGGGGGGGGGGGGGAGGTTGATGTGTAAGCGGGACGGACGTGCCGGGAGACGAGATTGACGTAACATTTGCGAGGGATTGACTTTGACGGCAGCGCGCGGGGGCTGTTAGCTTAACTTTAAGGCCGTGTTTGTCACGGCGAGGAGGCGGGATCGGTGAAGGCTCCCCGCTGGGACCGTCGGCAAGCCCAGCGGCTAAATTGAAGGTTTATTTGTCCAATTGGCTGTCAAGGTCGACTCGTCGGCCAGCTGTCCTAAGCCTGTTCGCAAAATGCCAAAATACGGACGAATTGTTTAAAAAAAAAAAACAACAACACACACACACACACACACACACACACACACACGCACACGCACACAAGGTGTAGTCGTAGCGGAGCGTTAAG
This sequence comes from Leptonotus elevatus, assembly GCF_054856555.1. Taxonomy (NCBI): domain Eukaryota; kingdom Metazoa; phylum Chordata; class Actinopteri; order Syngnathiformes; family Syngnathidae; genus Leptonotus; species Leptonotus elevatus. Next base: position 1,359,656 of record NC_141241.1, on the reverse strand, counting down.
GGAAGGAAGGAAATCAATGACCTTTGCTTTGCGTCAAAGCTTCAAGCTGCCAGCAGCGCTTAAGGCTCTCCTTACTGGTCATTATGGCCGCCTTTAACAACAACACCAACAACAACTGACACCAAACAGCAATTACCTGAAGACTCCACTTCTTTTGTCTAACAGACGGTGAGCTCGCACCTCGTGCACTTACGTCCAATTCCAGGAAATGTGCACATTCCAGCCCTCACAAATGCATTCCAATTGACGTATGCATCAACTTTTGTCTTACAAGCAAACGCTAGCTTCATGCTAACGCACGTTACAATACGCCTCGGATGCGCTAATGAAGCTAGCATTGATGTTGCGGTCATTATAAACCTTGAAAAAATTATGTTTGAAGAGGGCTGGGTTTAAAAAAATGGAATAATCAATTTTCCTTTCTGAGCCCGATATCCATTCATAAAACCATGAATCAATTATTTTAATATATAATTTACAGATTTATTTTGTATCTTACTGGGGTTTTTTTATGTTTCAATTCAGAATATTTTTATATTTATATTTACAATGATGAATTATGAAAATATTTGTATCTTATCCTTGCTGATGTCAATGTTTGTGTAACCACTTAAGTGATTATAACATGTTACATTTATTAATAAACTAAATCATTTAACCAGATACTGCCACCGCAAAATTGTATTTGGAATTTAATGTTTGTGGAGTTTTTATCTTGTCCTTGATATTTAAGAATTGATGTTCCATAAATAATCAGTATAGGATTTGAATTGAAGGGAATCGAATTTTAAAAAAAATCAAAATCGAATCAAACTGAACTGTTGTGAATCGAAATCGAATCGATTGAGGAAATTTGAATCGATACCCAGCGACATATGTGAAAAAATTGAACTTAGTTGCCACGTTCGACTTCTGCGTTTCTTCATGGAATCAAATGTCGTCCGTCTGTTTGTATGAAACTGCCACCAGAAGGAGCAGCACAATGCCCATTGAATTATCATGACATCAAGTTCAATTTTCTCTTAACTCATTCACTGGCAGCCATTTTCACTGAAGCAACCCCCTTTGCTCCCGGCTGTTTTACTGGATTTGGACTGATTTTGCAAGGCCCACAGAATATTGTGTTCGATTGCTATAAAAACATTGAACCTACCCAAAAAAAAAGGTTAGAGTCTCTTCTTGCATTAGGAAAAAAAAAAAGTATATTTCTATCTGTTTCCGTTTTGCAGCAATTAGCTTTAGAATATAGCAAAGTTTCATTATTATTCACAAATCAGTTTGGAACTGTGGGGAAAATAGCTTTTTTGTAACATGGCCCTGGCTGATCTCTTATACTCTGCTGCCACCTGCTGGCCGCTTTTTGTACAATTGCTTCAAACGTCAGAAAACAACATAAATACGTTTTTGGGACCATGGCAATAATTAAATAGAACGTTTTTGTATACATATTTTGGGAGCAAATGAGTGAATGGTTTTGTAGCCGAGCGTTTCAAAGAAAGCCAAAGAAAAAGCAAAACAAGTCTTTGTTGAAATGTCACCCTAATGAGCTTCGCACCACCAACGCACGTTTCATCAAATGAAGCAACCAAGTTCTAAATTGTCCATTATTTCTAAATATCAATTGTTGCAACAGAACTAGCAGGTGCTGTTCCGGCGGCAATTAGCGGCAGACGAGCAGACACGACGTGCTGCGATCTTCACCACATTAACATTCCTCAATAGCCTTTTTGAACTTGGAGCATGGTTGCGGAGTTCAGCCCGTTCGCACCCAATGCCAACCGCCATTTTGCTCGTTTGACATCAAATTCCTGACAAATCCCAATCCCGATTTGAAAGGAACGCCTTCCGAGGCTGTCCAGCACTTTGCACGTTGTTCGTCACTTCATTGTGTGGCACGCGCGCGCACACGCACACGCACTGCATTTACAGCGAAATAGAGCGTGCGCGTGCGCGTCACAGAAGGACTCCCTCCGGCTGGTCAATAGTAAACCTCTGAACCTTGTTGTGGCTTCCGAGATGAGATCCTCTCCAGGGAGCGGGAGAGCAAATCGGGAGCTCCCGGATTGATTTGTGCGCGCGCGTGTTAGCGCGTGTGCGTGCGCGTGTGCGTGAGAGCGAGACACAAACAAGGCAATTATTCACAGCATGTCCCTGTTAGAGAACTTAGATAGTCGACTCTGTGAGTGGATCATTGACTCGCTGCTTGTAAATATTGTTAATACTTTGCCTGCCAACAACACGCACACGTACACACACGCACACACACACATGCACACACACGTACACACACTGCACTATTGAGTGGGAATATACCGTGCAGTGCAGTATGTACCATCCAGTGCGACATATTCCCTCGAATAAATGCCGCCTTGCACCTAAAATACATCAAGGTGTGTTGCAACAGCATCAGCTAAGATTGAAGAGAGAGAAAAAAAAGGCTGAATAACACCAAGATTAAGTCGAGAAGGGAGAAAAACGTTCTATTATCAGGACATGAATAAACAGGAAGGAAAAAAAAGATGTTTTTATTTTTATTTTACTTGTACGATTTTATGAGAGCAAAATTCTAAATAATACAATCATAAAGTAGTCATTTTATAAAGAAAAAAAACGTTATAGGTTTTTTATGCTATTTTAAAAAAAAAAGTAAATATGATGGAAAAAAGTTTGGAATATTTTGGGAACGCAGTTCCAATTTTAACATCGAAATTTTAAGAGAATAAACTTTTTAGTTTATTTATATTTGAATGAATCTATAATTTTACAAGGCAAGAAAAAGTTATGAATTACCAGATTAAAGTTGTAATTTTATGACAACATTTGTAGTTTTGTGAGAAGCAAGTTAGAATTACTATGCATTATTATAATAATAATAATGAGAAAGAATAAAGTTGCAACTTTTGAAGTTTAATCTTTTAAAAGGAAATAAATATTTTATTTTGTAATATGACAAAAACATGCACGTGCAGCTAAATAAAGCCGTTTTTTTTTTAAAGAGAAAAAGCTTTTTATTCCATGAATATAAATCATTATTTTACGAGAATAAATGGGAAAATAATTGAAAAATAATTCATAATAATATGAGAAGCATGTTTTAGTTTTTACGAGACAATAGTTCAAATCTTCTGAAAATTAAGGGAGAAAAAAAATCGATATTAAACTTAAATTAGTACTAGTTTGACCAGATAATTTTTTCCCCATATTTTGCAACAACAACAAAACCTTTTAGAAGTATGAAATAGTGTATAAGAAGAAAATAATATTTTAGGAAAAATGACTTACTAAAAAATGACTTATAATGCGACAAAGTCTTAATATTCTACGGAAAAGGTTCTAATCTAACCCCCCAAAAAAGATTCAATTCCTCCTTGGAAATCTTTCAGCTTGACATCTTCAGTCAGAGAAGGTGCACGCTTCATCTCCTCGGGATGCGTTGAGGAAGAGGAGGAGGAGGAAAAGGAGGTGAGGATGAAGAAGCAAAGACGGGGTTGGGGGAGGCGCTGAAAGGCTGGAGGGGGAGGGGCTGAAAGGCTGGAGGGGGAGGGGCTGAAAGGCTGGAGGGGGAGGGCAAAGTAAACAGGCGGTAATTAAGAGCAGAATATTCGCCATCATTGCACTTTTTTGCCTCGCAAAAGGACCAACTTCTGAGGATGTGTTTTCCTTTTTCACACCTCCTCCTCCCCTCTTCACACACGCGCGCTAATTTTAGCACGTCAGCCACTCCGAGTCACTTCGTGCGTGTGCGTGCGTGTGTGTGCGTGCGTGTTGCGGAGGCCCTGAGCGTCTTTAACGCCAATTAGGAGAAAGGCCACAAGTGCGAGAGGCCCAGCGAACACGAAGACAGCCAGGAACACGAGTAGGAAGAAAATATGCAAGTCGGCATTATTAGCATTATTATTTTATTCGTTATACTCGAAGTGGTAGCAGCAAATGAAGAGTAAAGCAACGAATCGCACACGCCTCGTGCGGAAACTATTTATAATTTATGGAATTGAATCCTCCGAAGGCTAAACACTCGTATCGAACATCGTTCTCCAAAAATGTCAACGCAAACACTTTGCAACACGGCATGGCTCAGTGGTAGAGTGGTCGTTTTCCCAACCCAGAGGTTGTAGGTGTCACGTCTGGGAAGATCTGGTTTTGGTTGAAGGTCCCGATTGGTCCCGAGTGGGGTTCCAGCCCTTCCGCGGGTTGACCAATCGGGGCCCTCAGCCACTTGTGCCTGGCCACAGGTGCGGCTCGTTACCCAATGAGTGTGGGTGTATTTAGTTCCCGGGTGGTGATCAGTCGGCGTGGGATCGTTGCCGCTGGTCACGGTCACCGCCGGAGTTCTGGCTGTCGTTTTGATTTGGTATCTTTTCAGTTTGTTGTTTGGTTAGCATTAACTAGTACCCTGGTTAGTGTTTTCTGTCCAATAATGCGCGCCAGTCTCGGCCGCACTCCTGCTGTGGTTCTCCTGCCTCGCTGCATTTTGGGTCCTCCACTTCACACGCCGGCGGACGCCACGCCGCTCCGCGACCACGCCGTAACAGTAGGTTCGATCCGTGGAGTGAATGCATACAAAAAAAGTCAGCCATGTTCCAAAACTCGACTTTTTCGCGCTTTTCTTCGTATTTCTGCGCATCCATCCATTTCCTGAACCGCTTATTCCTCACATTCTTTCGTGGAGCTGATCAATAACGTCATTGATCGATCAGCCAAATGAAGACGTCGCAGCCGATCACCAATTTGGGATAAAAGACGACAGTCAACTCTTTCTGTAGGTCAGTCGGGGGTCTCCTCTAAAAAAACAAACAAGATGTAGCCTCTGAAATGAAGAGGGACGCTTGAAGAACGGTAGTTATTACAAAAACGCCCAGCGGGTGGCAGCAGAGTATAAGAGATCAACCAGGGCCATGTTGAAAACAAGCTGTTTTCCCCACAGTTTTAAACAGATTTGTGAACAATGATGAAACATAGCTATATTCGAATGCTAATTGCTGCAAAACGGGGAAAAAACAGATACAAATGTACTTTTTTCCAGATTAAAGAAAATACTCTAATCTTTCTTTTGGTAGGTTCAATGTGTTTATAGCAATAGAACACAATATTCTGTGGGCCTTGCAAAATCAGTCAAAACCCAGTAAAACAGCCGGGAGCAAAGGGGGTTGCTTGAGTGAAAATGGCTGCCAGTGAATGAGTTAAAGTTCATTCATTCACATTCAAGAATGACCTTGAAAATCGATTAGTTATCGAACAACACACTTTTGAAATCATCTTTTTCCATTTGGTTGGCTATTTTTTCATCGGTGCAGCCGTTTATAAACCTGAATTTCACAGACAAGCTGGGTGAGACCTTCTTCCACGCCTAAATGTTGAAAAACATAATTGACGGATATATTCGTAGGTGGCAGTGAACGGTTGGTTTCTAGTTGGCAAACAAAACGTCAACAGCAATGAATGCGTTAAGAGTGGTTAACGTCATTTTGCAATTGTTTGCCATTTCAGAATGTTGAAAAATGAGAGCCGCGAATAAACTTGAATGCGATGTCCTTAAAACAGTCGGTTTTTGCTCTGACAGGATCATTGACAACATTGACATGAATCCGCTTTAGCGGCTGCAGTGAAACTAACGAGCATGTTTTGGGGAAATGGAGAAGTAAGTTCAATGTTTTTGTCGCAATAAAATAGCTGGGAGTGAATGCGTTAATGATTTAGATTTTTTTTTTTTGAATAATTAAATATTCAAGTCGTCAGAAATATTTGTCCACAAAGTGACTATAAAATTAAAAATGGAAAGGAAAAGCAAAAAATTACCATAAAACGTCGATGAAATTGCCAAAAATGTCAGAAAATTTAATAATAAATAAAAAAATAATAATAAAAATTTGAAAAGTAACCATAAAAATTCCCAAAACAAAAACGGAAAATGATTGTGTACATCGTGAATGCTGCATGTTTTTTGGTTGCGGTGCAGCGCTAATGAGCTCTTGGGCCTTCAGTACATTCGACAAACGCTAACACATCTTTTCCTTCAAATATTTGCATTTTTTTGTGATTTGACTTTTGCCAGCAAAGGTTGCTGACCTCTGCTGTAGGCGACGCTTGTATTGTCATCGATGATATTTTGGGCCAACTACCGATACTTGATGATATGACTGGAAAACTGCTGGTGGCCAATGAGAGAAAAACCGGTGTGAAAGTCTTGGTACGAATTGTTGCAATCCGTCTGAAGTGAAGTTCCAAATTCCTTTTTTGTGACAAATCCTTCGCAAAGGAACGCCGTTTGCGCTCCGTGCCGCGTTCTCGCGCATTTATCGAGCAACATGTGGTCAGCGTGCGTGTTTCCCCGTCTGAATGCTGCTTTCCTTGGCACGGTGTGTTTTCCTGACGGGGGGGCAGAGGTAGAAATATTTGCCGTCCCCCCGGCGCGCCGGCCGCGGTATTAAAGCCGTATTTCGTGTGGCGGCTGGCAGATAGATGGCGTGTCTTAAACAATATGAACTACGTGTTAAGAAATAAATTGCTTACACCACCGGAATCCTTACAGGAACACTTCAATCCGGACCCCCAAGACCCTGCACATCATTATTTCTTGCACATTTTCCCCCGTGCAAGCAGACACGGGTACTGATTGTAATAAAACACTCGGGCTGGGAGGGAGGCGGCTGACAGCGTCGCGCTTGTACGCCATTCGTCTTCTTCATTTACGCTCCAGGATTTCCCGGCTTCGGCGGCGCCTCTAATCGACGACGCCCCCCCCCCCCCAAAAAGACAATTTGAGGAGTTTGTGCGTCCCTCAGTGAGAGCCGATGCCACCCCGTGACAGTTAAGTTACGGCCCGGCTCGGAGGCCCAACGCGAGCTTCGATACTTTGTGTGTGCGTGCGTGCGTTTGTGTTTTCTCGGCATAAATCCACTCAAGGAGCGTCAAACCTGGAGGACTTATTAAACCGGCGCTTACATTTTTTAACTCTCTCCGTCCTTTATGACACGTTGATGACGTTCCCACGCCGGCTTTATGTTGTAGCGGGAGCTTTAGTGCTCTTTGGATACCAAATAAAAGACGACGTCGCGTCTGTGTTGCGCAGGAATCGCGTTCGGGACGCCGTTTGGATTCGCTGCCCGTTAGGAAATAACGACAATAGGCCGCAAACTGTCAGCGTCTTCCTGAGCAAGCAATGTTTTAAGATCAAGTTTGGGTTTTCCAGCCAAGATGACGCGAGTCGAAGCAACAAAATTGGGGTTTCAAGCCTTTGGTACGATTTCAAATTTGATTTTCAAGCCAAAAGTTAGCGTTTCAATTTCAAACAAGCTTTAAAGGGATACTTGACAAATTGAGCCGTTTTCAGTAGTAAAAAGTTAATATTTTGTTTATAATTCATGTGGTAACTTCATTATTTATACAATTATCCCTTTAAAAACTAATTTGTCTACTTGCTGTCGACTGATGATGACATCACCTGCGCTGAGGAAGTAGGTAACGACCAGTCATGGCTCAGTTTACTGACCAAACCCAGAAAATAGGTGAGCCATGATTGGTCGTTACCTACTTCCTCAGCACAGGTGATGTCATCATCAGTCGACAGCAAGTGGAAAAAAAAAGTGTTAATTGTACATAAAAAACAAAGGTGGCTTTTAAGCCATATTAATGAATTTCAAGTTCAGGTTTCAAGCAAATGGTTTAAAACAATAGTTTGGGGATTTACATTTTTAAATAGAGGTCAAGTTATGATTCCAAAGTACAGTAAAGTTTCAAGCCAAATTTAGGGTGTCAAGCAGGGATTAGGGGTTGAAATTTGGGTTTCAGGCCAAGGTTAATTTGAAAGTCGGGTTTTAAGCCTCAGTTCCAAATTCAAATGAGGGTTTTAGATTGTTTTTAAACAAAGGTTTCAAAGTAGAGTTCAAAGAGTTGGGTGGGAAAGTTGACTTTGAAGGCAAGCATAGCATTTGGGTTTGAGGCCAGGGTTCGAGTTTTAGACTCGACTGAAGGTTTCAAAGTAGAGATCCAAGTCAAAGTAGGGCTTCAAATGAGGAATTGAATTTCAAGTCGTTTGGCATGAATGAAGTTATCTGATGAGCCACCGAAAGACGGAAGATGTTTTCGGCCATCATTATTATTATTATTATTATTTAAAATCTTGCCAGAAGAGACGACGGCTTGCACTCGACAAAACGGCGGGTCAGACGCAAACATGGAAAGACGCCCGGAAGCGCAACGTCCGCCCTCTGGAATGACAGAAAAGGAACCAAAGGTTGTGGTCCACTTGCATCGCGGATGCGAATCCGCCTCCAAACGGGGGCCGAGACGTCCTTCTTCTTCTTCCTTGTCTTTTTTTAAGACTCTTTGTGTGTCACATCACATCATGGATGTTGTTTATCTGACGCCCATGAAAGGAGGATGAAGGCCCAACCGAGGAGGAAGAACAACAAGGTGCTGCCACCTTGTTTTTTGTTTTTTTATTCTCCGCTGCCAAAATTAAACCCGCTTTTGTACGTATTCACACGCACAAAAAGCAACACAAGGCTGGCCTGCTGTCTCACGCCGACGCCCACTCCACGCCGCCGACTGATGCGGAGCGCGTCCTCAACGCTTTTCCGCCCTGCCACTTAGCCCAAATCCCTCGACGGGCGGCGTTGTGCCGGCTGTCAGGAGCCGACAACGGCGTTCCTTCTCGCCTGCTCGTTCCCATCCTCCCTGACGCCACCGGCGAGGCAGGACGCCAGCCATCGTGTCACCGCCGCCATTGCCTGCGCCGTCTGTCTGCGGAAAACTCTCGAGTATTTCATTCCGCGCTCGCTGGGAAGTGTTGAGAATCTTGGGGAAAACTAAATCCGCAAATTCACCTGTAACAGGAATGGGGTTTCCATCCACCCATTTTTATTCACATTTTCAAGAAATGCGAAAATAAAACTGAATGAAAACGCTAGAAATTTGCACACACAAAAATTTGTGCTTTAGAGGGGGTGGATTTTGAAGCATATCAAAAAAATAAGAAAATACACATTTTGGCTGTGGAAACAGGTTTTGCAAATAAACGCTGATAAGACCTGATACACGTCGCACGTTTTGACCGTACATTACGTCACAAATACGTTTGTAGTCACAAAGCAATGTCGGACGATAAAGTGAGGTTTGTTTGTGGGGACGACGAAACAGAAATCTTTTTGGAGTTAATTAACTCATTCACTGCCATAAATTCATAAAAAAATATATATATTAAAAATTAGGGGCGACGGGCGATTAACATTTTTAATTGTAATTAAACGCATGACTTCACTAGCTAACTCACAATTAAGCACACATTTTATATCTGTTCTAAATGTACAATAAAAACATTTAGGTTTTCATATTCTTGTTAACAAAAGTCGAAACAAATGTTAAACTAATAGAAATAGTTGAAATTTTTTTTTTTTACGTTTATAGCCGTCAATGGCAGTGAATAAATGAAAAAAGAAAAGAAAAATGTATCTGTTCAAAATGTACAATAAAAAAAATGTAGGTTTTCATACTCTTGTTAACAAAAGTGGAAAAAAATGTTAAACTAATAGAAATAGTTGAAATATATTTTTTTTACGTTTAAAGCCGTCAATGGCAGTGAATAAATGAAAAAAGAAAAGAAAAATGTATCTGTTCTAAATGTACAATAAAAAAAATCTAGGTTTTCATACTCTTGTTAACAAAAGTGGAAAAAAATGTTAAACTAATAGAAATAGTTGAAATATTTTTTTTTACGTTTATAGCCGTCAATGGCAGTGAATAAATGAAAAAAGAAAAGAAAAATGTATCTGTTCAAAATGTACAATAAAAAAAATCTAGGTTTTCATACTCTTGTTAACAAAAGTCGAAACAAATGTTAAACTAATAGAAATAGTTGAATTTTTTTTTTTTACGTTTATAGCCGTCAATGGCAGTGAATAAATGAAAAAATAAAAGAAAAATGTATCTGTTCTAAATGTACAATAAAAAAAAATCTAGGTTTTCATACTCTTGTTAACAAAAGTCGAAACAAATGTTAAACTAATAGAAATAGTTGAAATATTTTTTTTTACGTTTATAGCCGTCAATGGCAGTGAATAAATGAAAAAAGAAAAGAAAAATGTATCTGTTCAAAATGTACAATACAAAAAAATCTAGGTTTTCATACTCTTGTTAACAAAAGTGGAAAAAAATGTTAAACTAATAGAAATAGTTCAAATATTTTTTTTTTACGTTTATAGCCGTCAATGGCAGTGAATAAATGAAAAAAGAAAAGAAAAATGTAAATATGTACAATAAAAAAAAATCTAGGTTTTCATACTCTTGTTAACAAAAGTGGAAAAAAATGTTAAACTAATAGAAATAGTTCAAATAAATTTTTGTCAATGGCAGTGAATGGGTTAGAGCAGCGGATATTAATGCAATATTAGATGGAAAACAGCAAAGAAACGCTACACAACGATCTGCCAAGGTAAGAAAGTACCTGAATGTGATTGGATGAACGAGTCAGTGGGTTGGGCCAGCACCACCAAAGATGGAGGATAGAGTGAGTGAGTGAGTTAAAAACTGAAAAAAACCCAGCAATGCCATCGATGAATCAACTCGACTATCATCACCTTTTTTGAACAAAAAATGTAAATGTTTCTGCAGAGATTCCACAAACTACCTGAAGACATTTCCTTATCCAGCTTCTCACTATTGCTTCCACATTAACTCGCTGGACGACCAAAAGAAGCGACACGCTCGCTCCTGACTCGTCGTGCTTATTGGATTTTTATTTATTTATTTTTTCAAAAGGGGCCATGTCTATTTGCCATATAAACATCCTGGCAACTTTCTCCATCATACAAGCTTAGAAAAGCTGCGCCGGGATGTTGATGGTCGACATCGTCTACCTGATGGTCAGGAAGGCCGCGGGAAGAGCGACGGTGCAGCGACGGACAACAAGCGGCTGATTGGCAGCTCGCCGGCGCGTGTTTTGCATCAACTCTGACTGCTGCTGCTTTTTTTGGACTTTATCCAACCAGGAAGGAAAGTTGCCTGGTTTGGATCCGCTTTTAGATCATGTCTGAAACCGGTTCGATCAAATTTAAGACTTCACATTCAGTAAATTTGGCTACCAGTAATGGGCAAGATATGCGGTTATTATCATATTTTAAGACTCGTTTGCAATATTTGTCGTGGTCTATATAAAATAAACGGATTACCAAATAATTTAGACCACACGTCATACGCAGCAGAACTTTATTAAGGAAATGTCTGTCATTGAAACTTTTCGTTAAACTTTGTGAAATTATTGACAAACAAACAACATGTCGAGATCATCTTCGGACACTTCCGCAAACTTTTATTGACTTTGATCCCCCGGGAGGGGGGGGGGGGGGATGCTCTCATTTGACCCGATTGTCAGTGACGACAATATTCAGTGTCAGGTGGAAATTCCGGTTTCTGATGGATTTGGAATAACCCGTTTACATGTGAGAGTAGACGAGTAACTCTGTACATGGCAACACCATCGTGGCCTTTTCCAAACCTGAATATCGGCAGTCTTCGGATTTTTGAAAGGCTTTTTGACTGCATTTAAATATACTTAGAATGTAAGTTTAATGTGATTGTCACAACCAACTAATTGGGGCGGAATTCGTTCCCCGCGTTGAGCCCGACATTTGAGCAGTTATTCATTCTGTATCAGTCACGAAGCGCCGGATGACACATCAAATAGTCCAACCTTGCGCAATCTGTGTTGACGTTGGCGTTTAATGGCAGGATTCTGGAAGCGAGACGGGCCGCTTCTTGGTGGTCAAGCTGGTCCGGTTGTTGGAATTTGACGGCCTTTTGGACCTTTTTCCTGCTTTTCAGTGAACTTTCATGCGAATGCCACAATTGCGTTTGGTTCCTTTCCATGAAGTCATCACAGTGTTTAGCATCGTGCCGATAAGGAGGCAAAGCGTTTAAATGCGTCCGGACAAGGCGTCACGCAGCGCCTTTAGCTTGGAAGAAATCAATTTGGATAAAACATTGACCCCGGCGGAAGATTAGAGACGTAAACGGGGCGAAGTAGGATATGCATAATCCTCTTTTTCATTCCCGTCTTTTTTCTTCTTCTCCCGCCCGCCTCTGTCTTTTGAATGCTAATTCCTTTCTGCGGCGGCACACCGGAGTGCACAATAGATAATCTGTATGCTAATAGCGCAGCTCCCGCTCAACTTAACACGGAAATGTGTCACAAAGTCGGTCGGAACACGCGACGGAACCGGCAAGCCGAGCGTAGCGTCAACTCCCGGAGACTAATAGCTCAAATTATACGTGCTAATAATTCATGCAGAGTGGACGGCCTTTGAGAGCCGGAGGGACCCGCTTCTCGATTCTTCAGACGGAATAACCGATCTTATCCAGCTGCTCTGATGTTTGAAAACATCACACAGCTCATGGCGGGAACATGTTGCACAAAAAAAGCAGCGGAGGATCCTTCACACACTCCACGGAATACATGCATGGGCGAGCGTGGCGGCGGCGAGCAGCCAAGAAATAAGCACCAGGAAATGAGGAGTGCTGAAAAAATGAGGGTTAAGACCAGGCCAGAAGCAAAAAAATGACTGCAGGAGCAAGATGGATACGTGCTGATTGGTTGAAGACACATGGCAAGGCAAGAAGATGATTGGTTAGCTGGTCAGTGAAATGTTTGGCACACAGTCACAAGTGTAGGCAAGGAGATGCTAGGTTAGCTACGTTAGCTTGAAAGAAGTTGATGAGTTGGACTAGGGTGGTGATGAGTTATTAACATTGTTTTTCAGTTTCAATTTATATTTTAGCCGTTTTGGATTTAGTTATAGTAGTATGGCTCAATGAATAGAATTGTATTATCTGTCTCACTCTCAGAAGAAGGGCAACGGGTTTTTACATTTGCTATCTTGAAGGGAGTCTAGGACCGGTCTCAGCCGGTCGGAAGGGAGGCACAGGCTGATTATTGTTTTTCTCTAATCTGATTTATACCTATGGGAACAGAAGGGGGGATTTTTTGGTATTCACTGAGTTGTAAACAAATGTACTGTGGGCTGATGGGAGGAGACTTTTCGTATTCACCCACTTTTCAATAAATAATGATGTGCCGGAGGAGAAGACACACAATCTGATGGAACACGGCTTCAGTGTCGTCAGTTTTTGTCATCAGAAGCTTCTGATAATTATAATACCTTTGCAAAGGGACTTCTTCACCAGGATCTCACCATTCAGTTAATTGAACACGCAAAGAGTACAATACTTAATATTGTCTACTCTAACAGTGGCCAGATGACACGGTTCTATTGAGACCATCCCGTTTTCGAGCCTCGGGTCCCGCAACTCCACAGATTTTGCCGACAATGTTTTGTCCCGGTATTATAGTGCGGATCCCGCCCTAGCGTCCCGCTTTTGTTTTAGTTTTTTTGCCACGTGTACATCAAGCACACAGTTGTCATTGTGATTCGTACAATAAAACCATTCAAAGGGAATTTAACCGTAAAATTCCTTCCTATTTACTTCCAAATTCAGCTTTATCGGAAATGGGCAGGTTTGCCGGCCATGTTTGCCGTTTTGTGGCGGCTGATCAAAGCCTCAGACTCGGGCGACGAGCCAACAAGGTGGCGCAATGACATCAAGCTATTCTGGTTCTGATTGATAAGCTCAGTTGGGAAGCACAAGGGAAAGCAGGGAGATGACGGTGAGATGCCACAAAAGAGGGTTTGCTTGCCCTCGGAACCCAAAGGCACAGGTGGGAAAAAGTAGTTCCGCCTTTTGAAGAGCGCCATAACCCTCAACTTGCTATTCCAACAGCGTTACAATATTGTCAAATATGCTACAAAGCAGAAAAAAGACGAGTCGGCAGGAAAAAGAGTGCGTGGCAATAAAAAGAAAAAGATCCCAATTAAACATGCGCTTTGATCACAGCAACCAATCAGAGAAGAAGAAAAGTAAGGACGTTGTTTTGATTGTAGTCTACATTTAGAAGTGCTGCGATCGTGCCTCGCGCTTCCTCTGCAGCCTCTCGGCTTTACTAACTTCATCACATTCAAACACAAGATGACTTAAAGGAGGAAAGGGGGAGAAGGGGGAGAAGGGGGGGGCGTGGGGAGGCGGGTCACAGCCACCATCTACAAAGCCCATTTTGTTAATTAGCTGCTGCCGCATCAGCATTTTTTCTCATAAAACCTTTTGGATACGCCTCATCACAGGAAGATGTGCCGCTAAAAGCAACGACCTTCTCCACTGGGAATTCGGGCCCCCGCGCGCGGGCCGGAGCAAAAGAACTTTCACACAGTCACATGCCGCCACACTTTTCTTTTAAGTCTAAATGTTGAAGATGCGCAACAGCAGTGATGCCAACGAGACTGAGTCAGTAACAAGCACGATGATCTCGATTGATTGATTGAAATCCCAATTAATAAACACGATTATTCCTTGATTTCAAAATGTAATATTTATTATTCAACCGCCAAATTTCAACTTTAAATATAACTTAACAATCAGTAAAAATAATAACAGATTAAAATAATAGCCTGCCTTGAGCCAGTTAGCCTGTCAATAGGATTTTACATTAACTGCTAGCATTAGCATGGCGATGTTTTTAGCATCAAGCATTTCCTGTATTTAAATATACAATATGTGTCATTCTTTTTTTGTGTATGTCTTTAGTTTTACACTCAACTCTTACTGGGATGTCATTAAAGGACGGTTTAAAGGACGTTCAGTGAGGGCAGAATCACAAACGCGTCACATGCTGCATTCACGGTGCTTTCACAACGTAGGAACTTGCAAATGCACCGCACAGTTCGGCACATTCATCGTTTTTCTTTGATTATAATGTTGGTATTGTTGTGAGAAGCCCAAATAAAAAAAATAATAATAATAATAAAAATTCCTAGCAGCAGAAAACAAACAAACAAGGAGATGGCAGAGGTGCATTGTGGGAAACTGGTGGGAAATTGGTGGCGCCAAGCGCAGGCGCTAAACAACGTGACAGCGAGAGAGTTAATTAGCGGAACAGCGCTAATTGCTAGCAATCATTTGTGTGATTACAGGCACGCTTAAGCAGTCACACATATGTACACACAAAGTCACACGTGCGCACGCACTTACGCACACACTTTGTGCGATTATTTCGTAAGTGTTGAATGTAAACACGAGAGAGGGCTCGTGAAGACTGTTATTAGTTATGAACTTTAAATGCACATTTTCAATTTCAAATTCAAAATTCATGTACAGTATTGATAAATATTTGGTCGTCTCTTGCTCAGTAGTACACAGTAGCCTGAAATAATAAATCAATAATATGAAGTCAGGGAAATATTATACATCTAAATAATGCGTTTGATTCAAATACTGTATTTGAGATATTAATGTGTTATATTATATTTTCGATTTTTCTTTGAGTTAAATATCCCCAATAGCATGTGATAATGAATACATGAAAATAGTAATTAATCATTAGAATAAATGTAATTTTTTTAATCATATTTTTCATAAAAAAAATAGCCGACAATTTGAATTATCCATGTCACCATCACAGAAATAAAATACAATTCCTCATTTTCAACAAAACACAAAAATATTCAATAATAAATACAGCACTGAATAATGTTCAAGTATGTTTCATCATAATAATATATTTAAATTCTCCATTAGAATCTAAAATGCCTTGAAAACATTTTTTAACAGTGTGTGTTGTTATTGCTGTTATGAATTACATTTTAAATACATTTGTTCAGCCATTTTGCATAGCATTAAAAACAAATATATATATATATATACATGAATTTTTACTTATAGTATTATTATTTAGATTCAGGAATGCTTGGATGGCTTTGATTTAAGACAAGATGTTTAATTACTATGTTTATAATGATGTCCATATTTCGGCTTTTTGTTCATTAAAAAAGAAAATCCTTCAAATTATTATCACAAGTAGATTTGTCAGTATGTTGCAGTACAATATTAAAATGTTGTTCAAAGGATTCCATTAAAAATGAACATTAGTGATCTTATGTGGAATATGATTTCAATCTTATAGCATAGAAGTATGAATAATAAATATTTCTGTTGGCGTGTTGAAACATGCAAGCAATCTTGTTATGAGCGTTTGAGATCAACTTTAAAGACCATATCTTGAATCGTTTTTTTCACATAATGTATATACAGTATATACGCATATAATTATTATGAATAAGAAAGAATAGGGATGATGTGTTGACGTGCACTTATGTGTGTGTCATCTATAATTCATGCAAACATGTTTTGAAATTAATATTCCAAATAAGAGTAGATGATGATGGGGGAGGAGAAGTGTTTCAATAATCATATTTCATATTTTTCCCATATTTTCTGGTACTGTTTGTATGTGTTTGTAACATGTATGCAATCTCAATTATTAACAAGCTAAAATGTTGTTTTCAGGAATTTGGGGGATGAACGCAATTGGACTCACATTTTATACAGTAAATGCCCCTCCCTGTAATAATCAAAACGTATTTTTATTTATTCTAAAATATTCTAAAACAAAAAATGATCATCTTAAAACGGGAATTTATGGAGTTACACAGTAGTAGTCCTGTACATTATTCCTTTTATCATTAAGTATAGGCATTATAAAGTATCACATCAATTTTAAACATGAATTGAAATGTCATAGAGAATGTAATGATATAATCTGGTGTGATTACTGCATATGCCTTTAAGAGGCGTGGCCTATTGAGAGACATCAGGAGCTGGAGCAGGTTATTTGTTTTTGTTTTTGTTTTGATGCAGTACGAAACTGTTGAACACTTGCAAGGAGCTGCTGCAGGCCACAACTCAAGACGATCCATGCTAGTGACATCACTCATTGGGCCACGCCCCTTAGAGGCATACATCAAACACAGAAATGCTACAGTACTTACACAGTACTTACACGTATTCATGCCATTTTGAATATATAATTTCCAAACAATTCAAATTTCATATAATGTGATCAACAACAGCTCGTAAGAACCAACGAAAGGAACTTTGAAGACACATTTTTGTTTATTTTCATGCAAACGGCAATTAAGCAACAGAAGAAACATCTTATATATTTGAAAATGGAATTAGCATTTTCAAAAATCATGTTGCAACTCAACTTTGTTTGGGACGCATAACGGTAAACACATTTTGGCTTTAAAAGTAAAAATAAATATATATATATTTTTTTTTTACTTTAAACTTTTTAAACTAATTTAAAAAAAGTTTTTTTTTCTTTACTTTAAAAGTTAAAAAATATAATTTTATTTTTAAACTTTAAACTTTTTAAACTAATTTATTTATGTATTTATTTATTTATTTTAATTATTATTATTAAAAAAATTACTTTAAAAGTAAAAAAAAAAATTGTTTTTTCTTTGAAACAATTATTAGTGTTTGGATGATTAAAAATTGCCAGTAATTGAAATAGATTTTCAAAAGGGAATTCAGTGGGATGTGTCTCTCGCGTTATTGATGAAAATGACCCACAAGTTGCAAGCTGGGTCGGGAAGCGAATGAAGTCTTGCTGCAGCGTTGATGGAGAGGGCTAGCGTAGCGGTCATTAGGGTGTTTTATGTAGCCTGAAGCTAGCGTGTCAGCTTCTCCATGCTAATGGGCCCTCGCCCCGGAAAAATGAGCGTGCCGGGCGCTCGCTCTCTCTGGGGCTCGCTTGCGCAGAGATCACCTTGCTCTCGCTCCAGCTCGTTATTCTCATTAAACGCAAACACTCCTCCTGGTGGCGCTTTTTCTTTTCGACTCGGGCTAAGCTGTCACACGCGCGTCGACAAAACCGCATCACACTTTGAACGCGAGGAGACTTTTGAAAGCATTCAAATTGACATGCGTCACACTTGGGGGGGGGGGGCAGTTGTAGTAGGTAAATGTATTTTTCTACTTTAAAATTATGTATTTTATCATCAGGTTTTGTGATGTGACCTTGCATGAAAATAACCTCCTTTTTAATTGAAAATAATCATATTAGTCTAGATCAGATGTCATCAACGTGTGCCCACAGACACCAGTTTTTTTTTGTCATTTAGCAATGCCAATATTTTTATATAAAAATACCCAAAAAGTATAGGTCAAAGGTCAGTGTTGTTAGCACATGACCTAATCATAACATTCTTGTTATATAAGTTAGCATCTGAAACAACGATTTGCACATTTCAGAAGTGTGTATCAAATTGTAAGACCTTCGCAGTCATCAATATCCCAAAAGTAGATCTCACTTTCAAAACGATTGGCGGCTCCCGATTTCGATGGAAATAAAAAATACATCTAAAAAGACACTTTTACATTTTTGAAAGTAAAGTTGACATTTTCATAGACCTTTAATATTATGAGCATGCAAATAAATAAATAAAACATCATTAAAAATATATACTTTTTGAAAAGTCAAACTTTTTTTTTTTACACTTAAAAAATGTTTTAAAGTCCTAATCTGAAGAGAAGAAAGCATTTTTATTTGAAAAAAAAAAAAAATTTTTGTTTTTGTTTTATTATAATTTAAGTAGAAATCGTAGTAGTAGTTGCCATGGTTACATGAAAGTAACAACAAACAAAAGCATTCTGAATAAACATTAGCGTACGAACGCGCTGCACCCAGATGAAAAGAAAAAAAGCAAACGTGCTCATCTGAAATTACAAAGGACGGTCTTGTGTTTGCGTGCGCTCATTAATCTCACTTAAAGGCGACACGTGTGCTACAAAATGTTTTTATTACTGCAAGCCGACAAAACAAGCAAACGTCTGACACGTTATGAAGCTCCAGCAGCAGCGCGGCCGCCTTCATAACCCCCCCCCCCCCCCCCCCCCCCCCCCCGCAAACACAATCAGCTTCACATCAACTGGAGAAGCAACTTCAACTTTTTGGACTGTAAACGCCAACTTCCAAATAATCGCAATGTAACCCGATAAAAAAAGAAAAAAGAAAAAAGAAGCCCAACACATTACATGCAAGTCGCACTCAATTTCCGCGTCTTTTTTTCATTTTTTTTTTGTAATAAAAGCTTGCCGTCTTTCTTTGGTCCTCTTCCTGATGTCTTCATTAAAGTGTCACTCTCCATTATTTGGCCGCCTTCTCAATTAGCGCAGACTTTAATAACGGAAGGACCCGCGACTCAAACTCGTCTCCAAAACGTTCCACTGCAAATCAACAATCAGCCTGAATGATGGACTACCTTCCAGTATTTACACCGCTTCTCATCAGTTCCCATATCGTACATTATTTCCAGCAGCTGACACGATATCTCCGGCGTTATTTCTAACACCGGGTCGTATTTGACGACTAATACGAGTACTAAATGATTTAAGATTGAAGACTGACTCGCGAAACTTCTTGTCTTATTGGAGCTCAGCGGAAGGTTTGATGATAATATTCTGTTGGACAAAATGGAACCGTCCTAACCGGGTTGAGGTCCTACTTGAAGGAAGTTTTGAATCTGAATGGCCATGACATGGGGTCCCTCAGGGGTCAATCCTTGGACCCCTTTTGTTAGTTCCTTGTGCTGCACACGGATACAGAAAGAAAAAAAAAAAGGAAAAAAAGAGACTTCTGTCCTCTACGACGCAAAGTGGCAAATCAGGCGGAATGATGGCGTCGCTACGCAGGAAGCGATGAGCACGGATGGGAGGGATGAGAGAAGGAGGGACGGACGAGGTGCCAAGAGCAGGAGGAGAGTTCAATCCCAGCCAGTTTTCTGCTCAGCATCTGCTTCTCCTCCGAGAGCAATTAGATTGCTGCGAGCGTGTGTGTGTGCGTGCGTGTGTGCGTGTGCGCGCGTGTGAGACGATGTCCACGTTGTCCGATAATCGCTGCAGAAAGTCAAAAGATCTTTAGAGGGTTCCACGCAATTCACGCACACACAATCATCATGGTCAACATTATTGACGTGAGCATCAGGATGCTACTGCATGTGATGGCGTGTTCATAAGTTACTAGTACCAGATACTATTTCTTCCATCTTCCATGGTCTTGTTTCTAGTACTTGGTAGTAAATGCACTACTTTGTTTTTCACTTTGCTCGTATTCCTTCTACCTGTTATTGCTTTTACTTCTACTCGCACTGTTTCCACTGCTTGGTACTATTTGAAATACTTACTCTAGTACCTGGTACTATCTTAAATAACTAACATGATTTCACCTGCCTAATACATTGCTAGTAAACAGTACAACTGTATTTAAATTACAATATCTAGTACCTGTTGTTATTTCTACTCGCTGGTATTTATTTTATATACCACACGCTTAAAACATGTATTATGGCACATAGTGCATAAAAGTGTCTTGGGTGTTGCTAGTACTGTTGGGCGGGGTCCCGTTCATACTACGCATGGTACGCCGCCGTGTGCTGAGATTGATGGAGCGCAGGAGTTTTATTGGAGTGTCTGTCACATGGCCTGCAGCCTCCACGTCTCTAATGGAACCTTCATTTCCTTCATTTCCTCCGCACGCTGCCCCCGCAGGCCACGTGTAGCACTGGCGCTGACCCGCCGGACGGACAACACCGCACATTTGTCTCTCTCTCTCTCTCACACACACGCACACACGCACACACATATAAGAGCAGATTTGTCCCCTGTTGTGACCAGAAGGCTCAAAATGGCTGCGAGAAAAAACACCCGCTGCTTAGATGTGCTCGGTTAGCATTAGCTAGCGCTTTCTATTTCTTGTGTCGATATTATTTCTACAGCCAAGTAGAATTTGCATTTCTGGTGCCGTCTATATACATGGCGTTCACATGACGTCACCGACCCGCGCCTACCGACCCAGCAAGCCTTTGGCGTGGCGAACGAATGCTGAGGAGCGCTCGTGTTGCTTACTACACGTTACTTTGATTCATTCATTCCGGATTTTCACGAACCGCATAAATAGGGTAAGAAAGATGTGAAACGCAGCTTCTAGAAAGTATTCACGCGACGTCATTTGCCCCACATTGTACTGAATACCGTTCACGGGTCCATGAAATGTCGAATGGGAACGGACAAAAAGGTGTCCAGAATTGCAAAGATAAAGCGAAAGGATTTCCAAAGTGTGTTCTGGCCATTTTAAATAAGCTAAGTGTTTATTGTAAGATGGTAAAAAATGCTTTTACCATAATGCGATCGTGATATATGTGAGCTGCTAGCCGTGGCTAGCTCTGGCTAAAAATAGATCCGGTGGTCAACCATGTTCAATTTTGAGATCTCTCCAAATAAGGTCTCTTATTTTCCTTTCCCAGCAGCCCAAAAGTTTAAATTGTTGTTAAAGTGTTACAAAAATAAGTGATGAATCAACAATGTTGTTGTTTTTGTTGAAACATTCTAGCACAGCTAGCGAAGCTAGCGCGGTTGGAGAACTAGCTGTTTGCTACTTGGTTAAAAAATTACCCGAGTTTCTCCACCTCAAATTCTTAATTGATAAATACAGAATACAGAAGATGCAAATCGCGATATTGTGATGTCAGTGAATGCTAGAGGAGCTGCTACTACTCCTTTCTACTTAGTTAGTTAGTTCGTTAGAATATACCCACTACAACTACCTTTGATATCTTTTTTTTTCTTCTTCTTCTTTTTTTTCTCTTTTAAAGAGCTCAGTATTGTTCATTCGGAAATGTGTATATATATATATATATATATATATATATATATTATTTTTATTTTATTTTATTTTATTTTTTTCTCTTTTAAAGAGCTCAGTATTGTTCATTCGGAAATGTATGTGTATGTATATATATATATATATATATATATATATATATTTTTTTTAATATATATATATGTATATATGTATATATATATATATATATATATATATATATATGTGTATATATATATATATATATATATATATATTATTTTTTTTATATATATATATATATATGTATATATATATATATATTTTTTTTTTTTTATATATATATATATATTTTTGTATGTGTATGTGCGTGCGTGCGTGTGTGCGTGTATTTGTTAGCTCACCAAAAACCTATTGGAAAAAAATCCCATACCGTTCACCTAAACCGAACACCGCCGTCAGGTGACCCGAGGGGACCAAAGAAAACCAAGGAAGGTGAAATCCAGCACCGACCAGACACCACCCACCGGGCCACCCACCAGAATTCTTCCCCAACCCAAGAAACATCTAAATTCCAACAAATCCCCCCCAAAAAAATATCAAAAATCAGGGAGACCTCAAGAGACCGAAGGAGAGACTGAGGGAAGGAAGGAAGGACAGACGAAGCCGAGTGAGTGACCTTTGATATCTTTAGCGAGTTAGCTCAACCATAGCATCACTATTTGAATTCTGTGCTTGTTTGCCATGAATGATTAGTTAGGTTGGTTGAGATTACATTTGGCTCACATTATTAACAACACTGTTACAACGCTAGCATTAGCTTTAGCCAAATAGCATGACTATAAATTGAGTAACACAAACATATTCTGCCTGATGATAGCAACATTCCGTTATTCACGTATGGCTAACGTGACCTCATCATCACATTGCGATCAATGGTCCAAAAGAAGTCCCCCAAAAAGCAAAACCCTCTTTGAGAAAGAAGTAACTTTGTGTGTTTAGTGCGCAGTTGAGGAGCATGTTCTTTATTTTTGTTTGCCAAATCTATAAAGGTCCGCAGGGGGCGCTAATGGCGATAGCATCGACGCGCCAGTTATCCATTTGCTGTCAACACGAGCATCCTTTTTTTCTTAAGCAAACGCGCGATTGTGACACGGCCGCTCCGTCAAAGCGCGCACTATCTTGTCACATCGTCGGCGCGGGTGCATTGCTCATGTGCCACCTGGAGACGTATTACCTTAGCCTAGCTATCTAGCTGATAGCGACGAGCAACGTTTTGATATTTATGAAGAGCTCAGCGGGGAATTGCGAGCGCTCGCGACCCCCGCCCCCATCTTTAATCTGAGAGTTGAACACAATTCATCTGCAGGGGAGGATAGGTGAGCATGCTAACGCTAACAAGCCATATTGTAAAACTATCACAGTACGGGCAGGATCCCTTAATGTGTGACGTCAAGTTTTAACTTCTACTACAAGCGTTTTTGTTTTGAGTTCGACTTTTGAAGTAGAGTTTCAAAGTAAGCCAGGTTTAGCCTTTCAAAGCAGCGTGTCTCGACTTTCAAGGCTGAATTTGGGGGTTCGAGTGAAAGGTTTCAGGTCAAGCCTGAGTTAAGGTTTTGTTAGAGTAGACAATATTAAGTATTGTACTCTTTGCGTGTTTAATTAACTGAATGGTGAGATCCTGGTGAAGAAGTCCCTTTGCAAAGGTAAATAATTATTAGAAGCTTCTGATGACAAAAGGTTGACGACACTGAAGCCGTGTTCTGGTCAGGTTGTCTGTCTCGTCCAACGTGGGGCATCAATACTTATTTAAAAGTGGGAGAATACGAAAAGTCTCCTCCTATTAGCCCACAGTACATTTGTTTACTACTCAGTGAATACAAGAAAATCTGTTCCCATGGGTATAAATCAGATTAGAGAAAAGCAATAATAATAAGCCTGTGACTCCCCTCTTCCGACCGGCAGAGACCGGCCCTCCCATTAGAGATAGCGAATGAATGTACAAACCCGTTGCCCTTTTTTCTGAGAGTGAGACAGATAATACAATTCTATTCATTGAGCCATACTGCTATAACTAAATCCAAAACGGCTAAAATATAAATTAAAACTGAAAAACAATGTTAATAACTCATCAGTTTCAAGTTATGGTTTGAGTTTGGCTAAGGTGGCACCTGTGAAGTCAGCTTTGAGATGAATGTGACACGTGACCGCGTCGGACAAGAAGACAAGCGTATGTAGGCGATGTTCTCGACACGATGTGATATTTTATCGCGGAGCTCATCCATCACGCGTGGCGGCGTCAGGCCTCCCAACAAAACAAGTTTATTTTGGTCCGAAGTCCCAAAGCTGAGGACACGCTCGTTCGTCTTCAGCTTACACTCGCCATCAGTCACAGCACACGCATGCCGGGTTGCCACACGTCCAAAAATCACACACAATTCACACACATCATGCAGTCGGAGGCGGGTTTGTTCTCGCGGGAAGAAGAAGACGGAAAAGAGGAAGTCAAAGTCATGTCGCGCAAGTTTGATTCGGAAGTTGTGCAAAGACGAGTCAGACGTCTTGCTAGATCACTTCGGGAAAGAGGGATAGGGTTTCAAAGTAGGGCATTGAATTTAATTAAGGTTAAGGTCACCAAAAAATGGTTAGAAGTGAGAGTTCGTGTTCCAATTTAGGGCTTCAAGTCAGGCTTATAGCGCCAAAGTAGGGCTACAAATTAGGGAGTTCACTTTGTGACCAAAACTGGGTGCTCAAAAACAGGGTTTCAATTTAGGGTTTCTTACCAGAGTTCAGCTTTCAAGTTAGGCTTACAGTGTCTATTCAGAGTTTAAAGCCTGGGTTAGGGTTTCAAGTTTGAGTTTCAAGCTAGGATTAGGGCTTCGAGTCAAGTTTGGGATTGGCAAGTCAGGGTTGGGGTTTCAAATTCGGGTTGCAAGTTAGCGATAGGGTTAGCGTTTCAAAGTAGGGCTTGGAATTACTGTAGAATTTTTAGGACTGAATTGGAGTTTCAAATTAGGACTTTCAAGTCAGGGTGAGGGTTCCAATTCAGGCTTCCAAGCCTGGGATAGGCTATCATATTAAGCTTTCAATAAATTGAGGTTTCAAATTAAGCGTTCAGATCAGATCAAGGTTTCAAGCATGGATTATGTTTTTGTTAAAGTAGGATGTAAATCAGGGTTAGAGTTTTAAGTTTGAGTTTCAAGAGTTTAAAAATGGTGGTTTCAAAAAGGATTTAGGGTTTAACTTAAATTTTCAACCGGGGGTTTCAAAGTAGGATTTCACGGATAAGTTTGGGCTTCAACAAGGTGTTGAAAGTTGTGTTTGAACGCATCGCAGGATCATCATCTATCGATTATGTTAGCGTTAGTCGATTGGCTTTATCGTAAAACCCAAAACTGTAATAAATGAAAATTGTGCCTATAAACACGAGTAAATATTCAGATCAAATTGTTGTGTAGGAAAAATATGGCACGGAAAGAATTTGTTGCTGTTGTGAGTGCAGAGGACGGCGAGCTCAACCGGCAGGAGTCCTTGCAGGCCTTAAGGCTGTCAGGTCGCCAGCGGCGGCCATTTATCATGTGATCTGCCGCTATCAGCTATCTCATATTGATCCGGCCGGCCGGCCTTTTCTTCGTCTGCTGCCCTCCACTGGCGCGCGCCTTTCATGGAAGAAACAATGCATAGCAAGCAGCAACACCCTCAGCACCCTACCAACAATAAACATGGCCGCCATCTCCAACACTTGACAGGAAGTAAAGGCATGTTTGCGAAAGGGAGGAACTTTTTCCATCAAAATACACAAATGGATACATTAAGGTTTTAAAAGGATTTCAAATGAGGATATCAAGTCAGGGTTAAGGTTTCACAATCGGGTTTTGAAGTCTTAACCATGACTTCAATCCCGATTTTGAAACCTGTTTTGCATTAGAGTTTTCAACCTGGTCAGGCTTTGAAAATTGGGTTCTGATTCAGGTTGAATTTTTACATTAGGGTTTTGGATCAGGGTTTCAAGTCAGCATTCACGTTTCAAACCTGCGTTAGGGGTTTATTTTAGGGATGTCACTATCAAATATTTTTAGAATCGGTAATTCTTTAATTTTCTCCATCAAATTAATTGGATAAAAAAAAACTATTTTGTAATAAAGTGTATTGCAAAAACATTGCTTTTACTTATTGCTGTTTATTTAGTATTGTTTAAAAAAAAAATAAGCAAGACACAAGAAGCATTGATTGGGAAAACCTTGTTTCGGTCATTGTTTTTCAAAGTAAAAGCAGGAGAAATCAAAATGTTTTATTTTGATTAAACACAAAATGTATTCCGTCTGCTTACATGAAGGACGACAGAATTCAGAGAACGATTCCTGTTAAAGATTAGAACAATTCCATGTTAACAGCTCTAAACGATTCCTCCGTTATTAAAATAGTTGTCGAGTAATGTGATAATTGATGAGTTGTTGATTAATTTGGAAACATGTCGATGAAACCAAGGTTACAAAGATATTTTCTGAATGTTTCAAACCAAAAGTGCTACAGAATCCATTATGACAGAAAAACGAGAATCCATGTGTGTGTCCACGACACACACACACACACACACACACACACACACGCGACTTGTCATCATCAGTCAGTCATCCCGGCGGACTGCTTAACGCGAGCCGGTGCTCACGGGCAGATGGCGACGCTACGGCCAATCACGTGGCTTTATGAGCGAGAAAGGACTTTTTGGACAAGCGAGGGATGACTCGCATTACGCCTTCAATCCAGACAATCGCAAAAAACACACCGAGTTCATTCAACTGATAAACACACGCAGACTTTGTTGTCACCTTGATCTGATCCAGGCTTGAAACCCGAACCCCTACTTGACACCCCGAGTCGAACCCTTAACCCTTTTTTGAAACCCGAACCTTGGAAAAAATATATATATTTTAAACTGTTAACCCTAATTCAAAGTCTTAACCCTTTCAAACTCATCACCCTTTTTTTTTATACCATACCACAATCTTGAAATCCTGATTTACTTCCTTAACACTTTTTCAAACCCCGAGCCCTAATTTGAACCCCAAACGCAGCCATCAAACCCTAATTTCAAACCCAATATACTTATTTTTAAACCATAACGCAACCTTGAAATCCTACTATTCATCCAGGCTTGAAACCCTGACGCTAGTTTGACACCCTGACTCACAACCTTACCACATTTTCAAAACCCTAATTTGAACCCCTTTAAGTTCCTCCAAACCCTAATTTCAAACCATTTATTTGTCTTGAAACACCGACTTAAGCTTGGGAAGCCTCATTTGAAACTCAAACCCTTGTTGGAACACTTAACCGGATCTCGAACCCCTACTTTGGAACACTAACCCATTTTGTTGTTGTTGTTTATTGTTTTGTTTATGATTGTGAATGTGATTATTTCTCACATATTCAGTCTATGATGTAAAAAAAAAAAGGTGCAGATCTTCTTCCTGTTCTTCTGATAAGTTTGAGAGCATGATAATGATCAGGATTGGAGATGGACGTGTTGAGGAGGGATTTTTTGGGGGGGGGGGGGGGGCTTGCAGTGGCTTTGGGGTTGGGCGGGGTGGTCGGTGGAGCAGCCAGGAGATAAGACGCTTGTCGTGTAATTCCACTTCCTTTTTGACACATTCACCACTCGGGGATCTCAGCTCGGTCCTGATCTGCGACACCTCTCTCGAGACTCCCGTCATACACACGCGCGCACGCACACGCACACACAGCAAGGTGCTCATGAGCGGTGTGTCATGTTGGGGTTGACGGGGGGGGCTGATCCAGACTGAGGCTAAAGCCAGACAAGATGTTGAGAGAGGATCAACACACAGCCAGTGTTGCTCGTGTCTGCTCTCATGCCAAACAACGTCTCACCGTCTTCAAACGTCCCACTTGGATATTTTTGGACGGGACGTTAATAAAAATAAAATTGTTGTTTATGCTTTATATTAAATAAGGAGTCACAATCACACAATTTAACGATAATAAATGCGATCAAAATGTATGTCCGCGTTGCTTCATGTTCCAAATAACAATCGCGCTGAATTTGAAAAGAAAAATGTTGGGTTCCTGTCACCCATCATCCAACATGAAACACGAATGCCACCTAGTGGCAGAACATCTATGACTCAATGTTTTATACTCACTGTTAACTTTATGAATTGATTAATTGCTGTATCAATCAACTGAAGGTGCAAGCAGATTTGTATTTGGTAACCATATTTGTCCTTTTTTATGTTAATATGTGTATTTAAAAAAACTTGAAAAAGATACTTTATTGCACATTTAGAGCAGACACAACAACATGGGCATTAAATTAGTTTGAAGTTGCATTTAAAAAAAAACTGCATTTAAAAGTATTAAATTAAATGTGATACCTGCCGAAACCTGATTTTGTCACGAACAAAATTCATGATGCATATTTTCATATATTTTGTGTCGGGCAACCTGAATCCCAGCGCACTCCACTTTGGCTTCATCCTCTCAATGCTGCCTCGTTACATCCACATCCTCTCCCACATTTGCATATAGATGCATACCTGTTGCCTCGATTCACTCCTCTATTGTAAGCACACACGGGCACAATGCAAAAAAATACAAACAAAATAGATGGTCAATTTTTTTGTTCGTGACCTCCAGAAAAGTCCAAATGTGCGGAAATGATGCAGCGGCCAAACAAGAAATGCCCAAATATGGTCGCACCGGAAGTGGACAAGGTGAATGGCAATTGGCCAGAAGACCTTCAAGGCTGACACAGGTTGTGTGAGTGTGCGTGTGTGTGTGTGTATGTGTGTGTGTGTGCGTGCGGGGGTGCGTGCGTGTGTGGGGGTGTGGGGGTGCGTGTGTGTGTCCTTTCAAATGTAATGTAGTGAAAATGTGCATCAGCAAGCACATTCCAAAACGGCGTACTGTCTCTTTAAGTAAACAGTCGACCCGGTCAACAAGGGGCGCTTCTTAAAAAACATCGCACACGCACACACTCGCACACACACACACACAAGTGTACAACGGGGTCACTGTTGAATTTCAAGTGAAGATATGAAATGTGCCGTAAAGGACAATTCCAGCATTGCTTCCAATGTCTTTAATGTTTTGAAAATAACCTTCAAGCGAGCGCCAATTATACACAAGCTCTCGAGGTTAGAGGTTAGAGTGAAGGACAAGAAACTGCACACGCACACACGCAAACGCACGTCCTTCTTCAGTGCCAATGGCATGGCAAAAATATGAAAATATGTGAAGACCCGACACGAGAATAAGTCACAATAATTGAAGCTTATTAAAGTGATATTTTCATGAGAAAAAAAATCCATCATATTGCTCAATGTAGGATTCACAATTTTCAATTCACTCATTAAAAAAAAAAATAGAACAGAAATGGTTTCTCTAATTATTATAACCATGAAACCAAAACTGAATTCTTTAATGTTACAATATTGTTTCATTACATTGTATTATTTTTCAATCATGTTCAATAAATATATGCAACTTAATGAATGAATTTGCCATTTGAATTGTATTGTAAATACATTAACATCCTTTTTTTTTGTTAGTTGATCTTTTTGTCTGTTTGTTTTCCTTGCATTGAAATTGACAAGTTGCCTGATTATTTTTGCCTTCCAAACACAATTCGCGTTGAGCTGGGTTCATTTTTCCACATTTAAATTCCCCCCCAGCAAAGACAAAGCTTGTGATAATTAGCAATATTGCAGCACGCACGCACGCACGCACGCACGCACGCACGCACGTGTATTGGCGGTTGCGATCAGACAAGCACAAATGCGCAATGATTCAGCGGCCGACTGTGGCGTGTCGATGAACGACTTTAAAAACTCCGGAAAGCTTTTCCCCCCTGCACAAAGTCATGTACCTTTTTTTTGTGTGGGGGGGGCGGGGGGGGGGGGGGGCTCTCTGCATATTGCACAATGACTTGCATTTAAGTGCAGTTGTGCCTTGACTTACAAGTTGAATTGGTTCCCTTTTCAGATTTCATGTTCAATTTTCCGAGTGACTTTTTTCCGCATCGTGCGTCTGACGGCTTGATGAATATTCGAGTAAGTGACGAGCTGCTGGAATATTTCCATGGCGGACGAACACCTGCTCTCTCAAACCCTCGCCGTGCGTCCGAGCGGACGGGCGGGCCGCGTTTGCTCACCGTGGAAATGGAACCCGAGATTTGCTCTCCCATAATGATCGGGCTGATAAATGGCTTTTTATTTCACGGTATCGGTACTCACGGTGTAGGCCGATACCTCTTGTGGCCATTTTACGATCAGGAACAAGAAATTAGAATTAGAATTAGAATCAAATCGTTATGAATTTCGTGTCATTTCAAAGAAAAATGTGTGGAAGCGTGGGACCGCCAAAGTGGCGTAAACATTTGAACGTACTCGCAAGCATGTTCAAACATACTTGTTGGCTAAATGCTACAAGCATAGCATATTTTCCCATAATGCCACAGGGGATTACTTGTGCATTATTATTTGTATTGATTTTTCAGGATTTGGCCCACATTGTACCAAGACATTCAGTTTATTCAGAACTTTTATGATTTATGATTTTGCTTGATTTATGTTTGCCATTTTATCCGAATTAGCTTTGGCATTTTTTTCCCATAATGCAATGGGGTATTGACCCTGCTATGTTTGTAGCATTTAGCTTACAAGTACATTCAAATTTACTCCACACTCAAATGATCTGTCATTGTTTTATGGGAAGAAATGTTATGTATCAAAAGTAGTAGTATCGGTACTTAGGGTATTGTATCGGCGACTACTCAAGAGTTGAATACTCGTACTGGTGTCGGTCTGGGAAAGAAAGTGGTATCGGACATCCCTCAGCATTAGTCTCCGCCCACTTTTTCTTCACCCACCTTCCT
Source organism: Leptonotus elevatus (assembly GCF_054856555.1). NCBI lineage: Eukaryota > Metazoa > Chordata > Actinopteri > Syngnathiformes > Syngnathidae > Leptonotus > Leptonotus elevatus. The sequence goes on along the minus strand of NC_141241.1, from coordinate 1,329,240 downwards.
CACCTCCCCCCCTCCCTTTTCATGACCCGTGCTCATCTTCCTCACCTTCGTCGCCCGCCCCCGCGTGGCGTATTCAAGACGCTGTTGGTGTTTGCTACTCAACCTAATGAAATGGCCGATGGGTTTAGAGTTGGATTCAGTGTGTGTGCGTGTGCGTGCGCGTGCGCGTGCGTGTGCGTGTGCGTGCGCGGCCACCTGACAGTCCAATGTCTGATTATGGAGGCACTTTAGCATTATTAATATTAATGCCACTCCCTTTTCTTCCGGACGTCCGCCTGCCACTCGGACGACGGCGACCAGCAGCAGCACTTTGCCGCTTTAAATGGCGCGTGCGTGACGTAAAGTGCGTGCGCGTGCGTGAGCGAGCGTGTCTCTTTAGCATAAATGTCAGGAACAAAGAATCCTTCTAGTCCATTAGCAGTTTGAAGCAGGACCTCGCCTGGTGAAATCGTCCTCATTCCAACGCCGCTTGTTGACCTTTAATGGCGAAGACTCATGAAAATGTGATGATAATAATCAATGAAGGTTTTTTTTTTGTTTTTTTATAAACACATCTGAGATAACAACATCTCGGTGTGTTTAGATAACCTGAGTAGTAGAGTTAGTCCTTTCTAGAGTAGGTTCAAGTTTTCCAGGAATAGGACTAGGGATCCAAGTTCCAGTGAAGGTCGAGGGCTTCTCAAAGTTCAGCTTTTCCATGGTTAGGGTTTTACCGGATTTGGGTTGACTTGGTTTAGGGTTTTGCAGCGTTGTGGGATTTCAGGCTTAGGTTTGATTTTTCATGGTTAGCGTCTTTGGGACGAGGGTATTCAAGGACATTGATCAGGTTATTTCCAGGGTTAGAATTGTCCGTCTTTAGGGGGTTCAGGGTAACGGCTACGGGTTTTCCTGGGTTTAGGATTTTAGGCTTTTTTGAGGCAAAGAGACATTCGGTCTTCTGACGTTGGGTTTTAGGGGATTTCGGGAGTTCCCATGTTTAAGATTTTCCATTGTTATGGATTTGGGGGTTTCCAGGATGAAGGTCTTTATGGAGTCAGGGGCTTCTCGGAACATGTTTAAGTTGGAAGGTTTCCCAGATTTAAGGTTGTCCGGAGGTGCAGGTTGCTGTTTTGCAAGTTTGTTATGGTTGTGCTCTTTTCCAGGGTTCACACTTTCCGGGGCTATACTTTTAAAGGTAAGCATCACGTTCTTTCGGGGTTACAATTTCCCGAGGTTCGAGTTTAGAAACGACTACATCTCTATGTTCCTATTGTTAACATCAGTTATGCTAATTGAGATTTTGCATGCATGCGTAACAATGTTAGGACGCAAACCACAAACTGGGAGACAAACGACGACAGTGCAGTTTTTGGGGGGGTTTTCTGAAGTCTCCACGCACACACAGGAAGTGTCGCGTGTTGAAGTCAGCGCTTTGTCAGCAAAGATCTGCAAGTTCAAACCGGAAAACTCCTCACTTGCATGAAGCTCAGGCTAAATTACCCCCCCCCCACAACCCCCCCCCCCCCTCCCCAAACAATGCTTTTCAAAAATTCATCTGTTATCAAGTGTGTGTGCTTGCCTCGGGTCCGGACAAAAGGCAGCAAGCGACCCCGAGGAACTTTCTGGCCGAGCCCCCAAAATGTGACATGTTGACTGGAGAGAGGTGCTCGGGGGGGGGGGGGGGGGGGGGGGGGGTTTGGGGGGGGGGGGGGCTTCGTCATCTGATATCTTTTTAATTAACGCTATCCCACTCAGACACTTGAAGGAGGCAAATACAAAGATAGCGACACGGCCAGATACTTAGCTTTTGACAGCTCTAATTAATGGGGGGGGGGGGGGAGAAGTGGGGGGAAGATGAGTCGCCGCTGGTGAAGGATTCATTAAGACCGGTCGCCGCGTCGCTACATCAAACACTCCTCTTTGGACTTCTTTTTATGCTTCTTTTTTTTCTTTTGCTCAAACCTTCCTGCTTTAGTGTGAAGGGAAGCGCAGACAATGCAGTGAGTAAGAGAGGGAAGAGGATAAAAGAGGAATTCAAGAAACGCGTACGTGTGTGTGTGCGCATGTGTGTGTGTGTGTTTGTGTGTGCGTACACGGGAGCTGCCACTTCACAACAGGGGAGATGAATGACTTTTTACCTCTGGACACTGGGCCTTAATGAAACCCCCAGAGGCCAAACAATGGCATCACACACACACACATGCGCACACACAAACATAAACTGTACACACACACACACACACACACACACACATACACACACACACACAAAAGCAGGCACTATATGTCGGTGCTGCTGCATTCACAGACACTCAGTACAAGACAAAACACAGGGTGATGAACCCAAGATGCAAGCATACTTTATTAAATTGTCAACGCATGTACACACACACACACACACACACACACACACACACACACACACACACACACACACACACACACACACACACACACACGCAGGCGGACACTATTGGCTGTATTTTTCTAGACGACGCATGCAGAAATTCTGCTAATGCTACATTTGTGCACTCGTTTCGTAATTTGGCAGACCGCTCTGCGCTTTGATGAGCGATGATATCCGTCCGCTGCATGTGTGTGTGCAAATTGGTGGCTAAAAGTTGCTGTAAACTTGTGTCTCCTCAGACCGCACCAGTTCGCTAACGGCATTTTTGGAGAATTTGGCGGGGGTGCAGGCAGATGGATGAGCAACGTCTGCAGATGGTGGATGTCATCCGAGTTTATTTGTAAATATGACAACAACCCTCTGAGTCGATGTAGAAATCAATTTATTCAGCACATTAATCATTATTTTAAATCATCCCAATGTCATGGACTGATCATCACCAAAACAATGGCATGCCTGCAGGTTTCTACAAAAAAAAAAAAAAGCCTACTAGAACATCTGAATTTTATTGTGGGCTGTTTTTCAATATATCTGTAATTTGCAGCTTTTATCAAATTGGAGTGAATTACGAACAGTTCCAAATAGCACAAAACCCTCAGTCTTCTGTTAGAAAGCCAAAAAAGGCCAGGAAAAGCCTGCTAGAACAACAAAACTTTATTTGAAGCTGTTTTTGTTCAGTTGGAACTGGGGGCTTTGTCGAGGTGGAAGGAATTATTACATCAAATATTTGTGGGTGAGTGAACGTATCCCATGAGAAGGTGTGGCAACCAAATCCGCTCTTTGCTTTGTTTGAGGGTGTGCATATTTATGCAACCAGGCTATGGTATGCATTGTGTTTTTCACTCAATGAAGTTGTAGGTCGCATTAATGGAAGAAAAAGTTTTGAAAAATATTTTCTTCCATTTTTTTTTTGTTGGGGTGTGCAGACTTTTTATAACTGGGTTAGTGTTTAGGGTTTTCCGGATCGCTACAGCGGGGGTTTTCTGTCGTTTGTTTTGCAGGTTTATCATTGTGGTTATGCTATTTCCTTGACTTGATTATTTTTGTGTGTGTGTGTGTTCATTTAAAAGCTCCAAGAGTCGACTTCCCCAATGAGCAAACTTTGTACCTCCGAATAAATTTTGCCCACAAGCCCCCCAACTCTAATACGCTCAATGAATGCAGCAAAGCATGCTGGGTCGCGACCGGTCCACTCGGGCCTGGTTGCTCTCCATCATTCCCAATTATCGCTCTTATCTCCGCCGCCTCGTATGAATATGCAAGCGTCTCTTATCGGCGCAGGTAAAATGGCCGCCGGAACACGCACGCCGCATGCTGATGAATCTCTGATGAAGGTCCGAAAATACATCATGGGTGTCAATGTTACTATTCTCGGGTTTGTTTGTTTTTGGACCAATCTAGGGAACCAATTGTAGCCATTCCCCAATTATAATTTTTTTCCCACAAACCTCGTCCATGAAAATAAATCCCATTTAAGGGTCCAAAATTTAAACACAAAATTCTGCTCGTCTTGTATCAATTTTCCCCACCTCCTAAAACAATTTAAACACCTTTCAGTATTTCACATTTTCCTTGACAACATCCAAAACTTAATGCAGACGTTTTACATATTGGCCTCCTTCTTCCACATTTCTCAACTCATTTGAATAGTTCAGGACATCTTTGACTCCTCCCCCAAAATCTCATCCTTGAACATATTCACAAACTTTGGGATCTCATGTAAGGCCTTTTACCAGCTTTTCAGAATTCTCTCCTTTTTCAGTATTCAGCATTTTACATATTGGCCTCCGACTTGCACATTCGCACCTTATTCAAACCTTTCAAACGGTTCAGCTCATGCAGGACATGTTGAGAAGTTCACATCATCCCCCCCCCCCCCACCACAATTTATCAAATGTCTTTGTCAAAATCCCTAAAACAATGATATCCTATTTTGTCTAATATATGGGGAAAAATGTAATCATCACTTGGTTGCAGTTGGAGGGTCAGACAAGGGCCTTCCTTGACTTTCATGGCAAACAGCGCCATCTGTAGGCTGCGTTTAGCAGTGCAGCATAAAAGTATGACGGCTGCATCCTGGTATCATTCAAACATGCCAGAGTTGAGGGCGAAAGGCAAAAAGTGGGCAGAGAGAGAGGAAGGAAACAGGGAGCAATTAAATGTAACACAGGAGGAACGAGAAAATGAATACTGCAGGGAACACACACGGATAAATCCGTAACAAGAGAAACAATGAAAGAAGAGCAAAAAACAGGATTAACAACACAAATCATTTACACTTTGCTGACTAAGCACTTGTGTTTACTAAGGAAGTGAATGACAAGTAGGCAAGCATGTCAATGTAAGCAACACGGGATTTCATTTGAAATGAATTGTTTTTCTAAGGTTTTTTTTAGATATATATATATATATATATAAAACTGATTTAAATATTATTTGGAATGAATGTGCAATAGTCATTTTTTCCTTTTTGTAGGAATTTTATTTTTACTTTATGAAACAAATTCAAATGTATTTGCATGAATGTGTGCCACATTTTTCCACTTTATGTTTCATTTCCTCTCGTTTGGAAATATTTTCCTCTGATTGCAATATCCTTTTTTATTATTATTTTCTTTTCCTCACATTTTTTTAAATATTTTTCTATAATTTTTAAAAAAAAAAATTTAACAAAAACAACACCTACTTTAAAATGTTGGCAAGAAAGTTTTCAATAATCATTTTATTTGCATTTAACTTTACACTCACTTTATAAACAAATGCAATAATTGATCATTTTGACTTGTTTTCCTCTTTGAAAAATATTTTTTTCATGTGTAGAAAACCAGACAAACAGTGTAATATTTAAGTCAACTATTGCTTGTAGTAGGGATAAATACTTTATATTGTTCTTGAAACCGTCTTTTAAAAATCAGTAAGATTTGACTCATATTTATTTATAAAAATGTCGATTTTCCAGAAGAAACAAAGTGTTTGTATAATGTTTCCAATGTAAGTGCTGCTTACACTTGTTGAACTTATCAATTGTGCTCTTCTGACAATACATATTCAAAAACTATAATCCCACAAATCCCATTAAAAAAAAAGTCAACTATTTAAAACAATTTAATTAAATATTTCCATGATTTTTTTGTCATGAGTGTTGAAGTCTTAATTTCAAGTCTCCACTTCATTTTCACACTGAGACAAAGCAAAGCATTGAAATGAGCTTCAATGTCGCAGATGACTTTTTTGGTGTTTTAAAATGAGGTTTCATAACGACAGTATTAATATCTCGGTAGAGCTTCTTCTGTACTAAATAAAAGTCCAGTTCTTATTAGTGACTGACTTGCAGTAGTTGTTAGTGTCCGTCTGCTTGAGGCCAATTAAAAGAGAACTCGGGCTGCCCTTTTGCTCGTGTCCCGCTGACAAATTAAACTTTACTATTACACCGAGAGAAAAAAAAGAAATGAAATCATTTTATTTTTAATTAGCAGCGGCTGCACACCTGACACCATTTGTCACCTCCGAGCTACAAAAATAGGATTTTTATTTCATTCTGTATTAGATCTATTATTCACATATCATGGGCTTGTTATTGTTATTATGTGAAAGCCAAAAGAAAAAGATGAATGCTCGTGTTAAAAAAAACAAAAAAAACAACGTGTTTCCTCAATATCATACAGTGGTTGACCTCATTGCTATATTTATTAATATTCTGTATAATGTATGTATGCGCTGCATATATGCACGTGTACTATACTGTATACAGTATCTATATATTGTCAAATAATTGACGGCCATTGTAATTGCTTTAAAATATATATTTTTAACCTAAGTAATTATTGAATAAGCGGCGATGTACTGCCAATAAGTGTTTTCCACAAAGAACAGATTTTTTCCCACCTCCCCAAATTTTTTTTAAAATCCTCGAATAAATCAATCCACTGTATACTAGTAACACCTGCAATTGCAGTAATGCTAAATGCTAATATGCAAATTAGATATTTTCTGTAATTGTTATTCGGGTAGCTTAAATAAAGGCACTGCTTTTTTTTCTCTTTTTTTTTATCCTCCTATTTTAATATCATTTAACACCTACAATCTGATAATGATCAAACTTGACTTTTAGAAGTGGCATCCCCTCGAGCCCGCGTAGGTGGCGGGCATGTTTGCGTAGGCGGTCAGTGCAAGATGGCTGATCACGCCGAAATGGCCTCTGTAATTTTCCACGTTTCCCGCCCTGCCACAGCGGCTCTCGTCTTATTGGATCATTCATTGTGCTCTTGTCACATAAAAAGTCCGGACGCCCTGCCGACCCGCCGACCCCGCCCACCTGCGCACCTCCAAATATCAAATGCATATTTCAACACGCACACACACACCTTATTGCGTGCACTAAATCATAAGCTCGGCCACTAAGGCTCCTTAGGTTGTGTGCGAGTGTGCGTGCGTGTGTGTGTTGTTGTTGTTTTTGCACCTAGAAGCTAATGGAGTGTTTATGGCTATGTTTAGCCCACATATGGATGTCATAAACAAGGCTAATAGCGTACAAGCTAATGTGTCTTAATTCATCTCCGACATAAATGTGTCTGACCGTCTTGACCGCGAGTGGCGGCATAGCCGTCAAAAACTCGACATTTACAAGGAGCATTATGACAAAATAATGTTCAGCATAAAAAGATGCTAGCTTCTGATTCCAAGTGACGAGCATGTGGCCGCTAGCCAGTTGGCAGCTAGCATGAGACGCTAACGTAGCGAGTCTCCATCTTCACTCGTGAAAACATCGCAATAAGATTGACACAAAGGCAGCGCAACAGTTGCGGGAGATCTAAATTTGAGTCCTAAGAATGGAAGGAATGAAGTGAAGATGCAAGGATGGATGAAGGAAGCAATGGAGCAATGCTGAAAGGGAGGAAGCAGGTAAGTATGGAGGGGAAGATACTGTAAGGAAGGAAGGAAGGAAGGAAGGAAGGAAGGAAGGAAGGAAGGAAGGAAGGAAAGAAGGAAGGAAGGAAGGAAGGAAGGAAGGAAGGAAGGAAGGAAGGAAGGACAAAAATAATTTCAATGATCAAAAATAATACGTTAAGTTTTGGTTAAAAATCTAAATGTTTTTTTATAAAAAGGAGAAATACTATTAATGGTTAAAAGGTCCAAATGGTCAAAAAAAATATTTTTAAAAAATCATCAAAAATTATCAAAACTATTTTTAAAATATATTGAAAAATATAAAAAAATCCCTTTTTAATATTTATTTATTATTTATTTATTTAATTTTATATTTTTTTATATTATATATATATATATTATTATTTTATTATTTTATTAAATATTTTTATATTTTTAAGTTTTGGTTAAAAATCTAAATGTTTTTTATAAAAAGGAGAAATACTATTAATGGTTAAAAGGTCCAAATGGTCAAAAAAATTATTTTTAAAAAATCATCAAAAATTATCAAAACTATTTTTTAAATATATTGAAAAATATTTAAAAAAATCCCTTTTTAATATTTATTTATTATTTATTTATTTAATTTTATAATTTTTTATATTATATATATATTATTATTTTATTATTTTATTAAATATTTTTATATTGTAAATAGTAATCAACATGTAACTGATACTCACTTTCGAGGTGACTGACTGACGTCCGCTTCTTGTCAATTTCTTCCACCAATGATAATAATAATGATGATGATGATGATGATGATGATGATGATGTGCGGTCAGGGTCCAAACTGCACCTGACGGTCGAGTTCATGGTCACTGCTGCTGCTGGCGGGTTAGTGTGTGTGCGTGTGCGTGTGCGTGTGTGTGTGTGCGTGTGTGTGTGTGTGTGTGTGTGTGTGCGTGCGCTGATTTGTAAGCCGATTTGTTCCTTTATTTCCCCTGGCTGTACACAGGCGGTCACCTCGCTTTGGCACGCGTGCACACGCGCGCGCGCACGCACAGTGTCGGGCCTCCCCGAGGACAATCTGTTGTGAATCGCATTACAGCCATTTCCCATTCTGTAGGTGCAGGAGCAGCCCCAGCAGAAATCAAATATTTATCACGTTGTATTAACCCCCACTGCTGCCCGGAACCCCCTCCTCCCCCCCACCTTTGTCTCCCCGCACACACGCACGCACGCACGCACGCACGCACGCACGCACGGCAGCAGTCCTGATGTTGCCGCCGCCACTACACACTGAATTCATTATCCTATTAGGCCATTGCTCAGCCGCCGCGGCTGGTGCACAAACAGATGAGCATACATGACAATACATGCTGGCCTTCTACCACACACACACGCGCGCACGCATGCACGCATGCACGCAAGCGTGTTAGCAACTTCGGCTGCTAGTTGGTCTGTACGTTTTATAATGCAAAAACTGACCTGGGATCTGCTTCATGTTTTTGTGTTCTAATGTCAGGTAAAGATCAGACATGACTTTTTGCCGTGTGATTTTCTACTTGAAGTCCAGTCGTTTTGTATTTACAAAGAGCAGGTGAACTCCATTTTGAAATTTGGAAGTGCAGAAATGAATATTGGTCGAAATGAAGGTTTCAAACCATTATTTGACTCAGCAATGAAATCCAGTCAACACATTTCCATCTCATCTTAAACACTAGAGCTGTCAAAATTTTTCGATTAATTGATGACTGATTATTAATGGTCAACTATTTTAATAATTGAGTCATCGTTTGGAGCCTTATTTGCAATTGTCCAAATCCTATGATTTCAGCATATTAACAGTACTTGTTCACTGAATTATGTCATCCTTGATGAAAGAACACTGATTCTATTCTATGTTTAATCAAAATAAGACATTTGCAAACATCTGTTTTTACTTTGGAAAACAATGACCAAACTGGTAACATAGTACAACATCAATTAAATTTTTTAAACTCATTTGCTCCCAAAAAACGTATAAAAACATTCTATTTTAGATATTTCAATGGTCCCAAAAACATATATATATGTTTTTTGTGTGTGTGTGTGTGGGGGGGGGGGTTATGCTAGAGCATACAGAAGGCTTTGATGCAGCCTCTGAACTAAAGCAATGAGAAACATTACAAAAAACGGCCAGCAGGTGGCAGCAGAGTATAAGAGATCAGCCAGGGCCATGTTGCAAAAAGCTCTTTTTGCCAGTGTTTTCAACAGGAATGTGAATCATGATATATATTCTAATGCTAATTGTTGCAAAACGGAAACGGATAGAAAGAAGAGACTCTAATCTTTTTTTTGGTAGGTTTCATGTTTTTATAGCAATAGAACACAATATTCTGTAGGCCTTGCAAAATCAGTCACAATCCAGTACAACAGCCGGGAACGAAGGGGGTTGCTTCAGTGAAAATGGCTGCCAAAGTTAATCCCTATACGAATACGGAATACGACATAAACACCAATCGCTGGTTAATCAACACTAATTAGGGGGAAAATGCTTTTGAAATACATTTGAATGAAAAATCAAATTGAATCCGATTAGTCGATTAATCAATTTGATTCTAAAAAATGTCGATAGTGACAGCACTGTTAACCACCCGAGCCTGCTGCACATTCTTCCCTTCTCTATCTGGCCAACCTGTCAAGAACTTTTTCTTTTTCTTTTTCTACCCTCCAACCTGGCATGCATGTCATCATATGTTCTCTTTGTGCTTTATAAATAAAGTTGAGTTGAGTCTTCAGGCACTCAACCGTTCTCCTTTTCAACTCGTCCGCGTTAGCATCCAGCTAGCACAAAAGCTAACGCAGAGGCATTAAGGATAGCTTCATGTAAATATTGTGACTGGTTGACTTTGTCGATAACTTTGACTTTTACGAGGTGATATTTCCTGGCACGTGAGATGAACATTGCACTTAAAAGTCCACCATTTCATGATTTGCTCCGGCTCAATAAAAGCACCACTTTACGGCCACCGTAAATCACACAAAAGGAAAAAAAAAGAGGAAAAAAATACACCGGCCGCTGTTAATCTCGCACATAAAGCGACCACCTATAAAAACAACAACACACATATATAAAAAGAAAAAAAAGAGAAAAGAGGTCCTTTGCGGCGGAATACCTTAAGTAAATGTCATAAATGTGAAATTGTGTTGTTAATTTGATGCATTAGGCGTCTGATTTGTTATAAATAATTGTTTATTCCCGTAATAAGACCTCCCGATATGTACTGGCCAAGCAAGCGTCCAATCAAATTCACGCTCATTAACGGCGCAGATAAATTACTTTTACACTTTTGAGTCATTAAAAGGAAACAATTAAACGTACAAATAGCTGCTTTGACTTTTTATGCACTGCCCTGGATTTACACGTCACAATTATTAAACAAGTGCCATCGACAAACTTGTTTTCTCATTGTTGATGCTTATTTTTTTGGTGTCTTTTGACTGCTTTGCTTTGCAGGAGGCTCATTTTGCTTTTTGCTGCCCTCTAGAGGTCCGGAAAGTCGAGTCATTTTGTGCCATTTTCAGGAGTCCTCACCCGAGAGATTTTCTGAAACTGCTAACAACTATTTTCACTTACCCAACACAAAATTTGGTGGGCATGCCTGAAGAAGCCATGCCAGAAAAAAACACAGGAAGTCAGCCATTTTGGTTGAAAGCCAGCACTTTAGGTTCAAGTTGGCCATTTCCAAAGGTCTTCAAAGACAGAAGTAATCCATCCATCATCCATCCATCCATTCATCATCCATCATTCCACCCATCTGTCCATCCATCCATCCAGCCAACCATCATTTACCATCCATTCATCATCCATCCATCCATCCTTCCTTCCATCCATCCATCCAACCATCATCCATCCATCCATCATCCATCCATCCATCATTCATCCATCCAACCATCATTTACCATCCATCCATTCATTTGTATATCCATTCATCCATCCTTCCATCCATCCATCTATCCATCCATCCATCCAACCATCATTTACTATCCATCCATTCATCATCCATCCCTCCTTCCATCCAACCATCATTTACCATCCATCCATCCATCCATCTTCCATCCACCCATTTTCTTAACCACTTATCCAATTGTTACCAAATTGGAAGCACATATACTACACACATGGACGACGCTCAAATTGCCAAAAGTAGTGAGTTTTCATCATAAGGTGTGGGCGAAGATTGTCAGCAACATTTGAGGGTTTGCGAAACAGCTCACACCCTGAAGTGTTTGGAGAAAAAAAAAAAAAGATGGTGACGTTTTTCCATTCGTCAAGCCAAAGAACAAAATTGTGACCATCTCAAGTCCTTACTGCTGTTTTGTTCTCAACGCGGCTGCAGCCAGATTGGCCGGAAAAAGAGAAATCACACGGGAGAGGGCGGGAAATCAGATCAACGGCCACAATAAAGCAGCGACTGGGAGGAAAATGACCCGAGCTCGGCCATGTGTGTGTGTGCGTGTGTGTGTGTGCCCGCGCGCGTGCGTGCATTTGTTTAGTCCTGTGCCGAGATGGAGGTCATACATCGAGTCTTATTGCCTGCAAAAAAGAACAATATGACAGAAATAATGTAATTGTCGTTGCACATACGCATATTCCTCTTACACTTCACTCCATCATTACAAAGTACTGTATAAGAAATGAAGTGTTACTTTATTCACATTTTTGTCACATGAATGAAATGCACATGTGATCTGATTTAAGATTCCTTTTTTCCATGGTCACCATTAAAAAAAAAATTTGATTCACACTTATACCAGTCAAAGCATGCCAGATTCAAATAACAATAATAATAATAATAACATAAGAACACCGATTAATGAGCCGAGTTGCATAATGTACTTTTGTATGATCATCACACCTTAAAAAAAAAGAAAAAGAAAAATGGCATTCACAAAACATAGTTTCTCAATTAAAAATTAAGTGACTTGAAAATAAATGTAATGAATGTATTCAAGATTATTTCACAGGCTACTCAAGGCTACATTTACAAATATTTCCATTATTTTTTTAATTGATGAAAATCCAGCTAGAACGATTAATAGTGAGGCTTTTAATTAATATTTAAATTTACTACATTTGCACAATACAACATGTACAATACAATAAAAAAGTAAAATTTTTATACAATTTTAATCACTTAATGTTAAATTTGTGTCATTTTTTCATTAAAAATATTGGATTGTTATTTCATTTGAATGGTTCATAACATGCATCATGTTGATCATTTGAAAAGTAGTTGTATTTTTTTTTTTATGAGCACGAACTCAATTCAGTGCATGCCAAGGTGAACCTAAGGTACATTTGAAATACAATCATGATGTGATAGCAGGCCATGACTGGCACCTGGTGGTCACAACTGGAAGAGCAACACAATTGGTGAGTGAATCCAATTGATTATTGTCTTAAATTTCAATGAAAATAATTCCCACAAGACTGTCGTTTCAATTGAATTTGATTTGTTTGTTTTAGTGCATCTCCATGTAACATGTAAGAAAAAGTCATTTTTTTGTCTACTTTTGTTTTTGCTTCTTTCTTCTTCTTCTTTTTTTTTTTTTAAATCCCAGCTGAAGCCAGCATGTCAGTGTGACCTGCTAGACCTGTTAGGCTGCACTGACATATGACTTTAATACGGCAACAGAAATAAGCTGCTTTCGGCCACCATCTTTTTCTCAGCCTGGGGGCCCCGGCCCTAATGCGCCACGGGAACTTTATGAGCCGTCAGCTGGGATTGGACGCCCAGCGCCCACCGGGGTACGTTGAGGTCGGCGTCTAGATGAGCGACGCTGATGAGCGACTGCTCATAGCCTCCGGCCGGCTGATGGAGATGAAAGACAAACAGAAGGATTTACATCATGTGCCGGACGTCGGGGAGGAAAAACGCGACTAACAGGCTGACTGATTATACAGTATGTGAATGGACCAAGTGGGGGGGTTATGGGAACAAAACAATGGGGGTGGAAGGTGGTTTCCAAATGTCGTCTTGATGACGGTGATCTGTGATAACCCTGGCCAACTTTACATCATTCACAATTGGAGGTCTGCTTGGAGTTCTTACAAACATACTTAATGCACTTCTGCTCGGACTTCACCGTGCCTCTCCTGCGCTGAATTTAAAGGGAATAAGTGGAGCTGCATTCGTTGACCTGCAAACAAGTTGGCTGCATTCACTCCCACAACTGTGCAAACATCCCTTTCCAACTGCGGCCCTCTGCGAAAATAGGACTGTGCATATAATTGCTGTGAAATGAATCACACTAAATGTGTATGTGACAGATAGGTGTTTGGATCATAATATTGGATTCACATATTTATTTGATATGAGTGAATGGACAATTGCTTTTTTTCAGTTAACATGACCAGAATTGCATTGACTCATTTAATTGGATGCACGTATGCTTACAGAATTATGAGTGAATGGACTTAATTGATGTGTGAATGATTGGACAAAGAATTTGTGTTTAAATGAAATCCTAGAAGTGAAGCGTTCAACAGTAGCACAACTTCTGCACTAATTCCAAAACCAATAGCTTCCAATATTACTGGAGTTGCATTCACACAAAATGTTTATTAATTCGATCATAATTTATGTTCACAATTTATGTAGCCAATTATTATTATTATTATTATTATTAATAACAATAATTTATTGATTTTATAGTTATTTATTATTATTATTAACAATAGTGGATACATCATTGCTATAATTAAATACAGTATATTTGCTCCGTTCAATTGCGTTGAAAAGAGACCTTTGTATTTCACAAACTTACTCTAAGACACCACTGCTCGTCCAATCACCAGGCCGCTTTGTAGTCACCTGACGCCAGACTCCAGGTCACGTGACCCAAGCTCCATCCTCGCCATTTTGCAATGTGGGCAACAGAGGCCACTTTTTTCCCCTCTCTTCTTTTCATGACAGGGGAATACAACTAACGTGAGCACTTGCATGTTTGGACAACAACGAGCGCGGCGACTCGGTGAGTAATTTAATTTACAAGTGTGAGTGTAGTAATGTTTTGGTTACACATTAACCGGAGATAAAAAGTCATGCTTTTCCGGCGGGTTTTTACACGCTTGTGTGCTGCGTTAGCCTCCTAGCTAACTGACGCTAGCGTGCCCTAACTTCACATTTCAGCATTGTCGCTTGTTTTGTGGCACTAACACGCCGTCCAGCCACTTAACGCCACCACGGACGTCTCGGCCTTTTGGATTACTCGATGTTTGCGTGTGTTTTAACATGAATTCCACAAATGGAAACGAAGGAGTGACATATTTTTAGATGTGCCCGAACAGGTGCTCACTTGGAGGCTGCCCGGGCCTCGCGTCCACCAAAAGAAAGAAGCCCCGGAATTGAACCTTAAAGCGCTTCCCAACACGCACAACTTTCATATTAGAAATATTAGAATGACCAGTGTGGATTCCACACGCGTGAGTCATACCGCATAGCAGAAGTGTGGTGAAGAAAGAGGAAGGCGATCAGTCGTGAGAAAGTGACGGATTGGGGAAAGATGAAAGGAAGGAGACTTGTGCTCATTTCCCCTTCAAATGGCGACGTCAACAAAAGCACGTGTATGTGACCCACCGCGTCTCCTTATCAAGCTTGTATTCGTTATCACAAACTACCACTCAATAGAGCTGTGGGGGGAAAAAAGGCTTTCCCCAGCCACAGATTTGACATTGACACAATTCACAGCACCAAACCAAAATAGCACAAGTATGAAAATGTAATCATTATTTACTGACTTATAAATGTGCGTATTGCTTGGTTTGAAATCTGGGCCTGTTTTGTTTGTACACAAAGCAATTATGTTATATAACATAAACATGGTATGATGTTCTCTAAATTAAACGTGTTTTTAAAATTTGCCCAAAAACGGAAAACAAGTTTTTAGTCATTATTATTAATATTTTAAGAAGCAGACTAATGACTTTGAAGCTATTATTTGCTCGTATGACACCTCAACTTATAAATCTAGAAGATAATGGCAAAACAATTTATTCACAGATTTTCACCGCATTGCTCAAGTTGGCTCGAGTGGCTTTTGACGTTTGTCATTGACTCCATGAACGGCGTCATCTCTTCTCATGACCACAATTCACATTTTCGACTAACTACAGCAACACATTCTGTTTACACAATACTGATTGAGTGTGAGTTGTGTAAACTTCAACTTCCAACGTGTTGTCATTACTCGCCCTCATAATCAACGTGACAACCCTAAATTGCATGGCTCAGTGGTAGAGTGGTCGTCTCCCAACACAAAGGTTGTGGAATCGATCCTCACCCCTGGTGACCATGTTGAAGTGCCCTTGAGCAAGACACTGAACCCTCGTTTGGTCCCAGTGAGAACCTGGCAGCGACTTGCATGGCGGCAGCCGTCTACTGGTTTGAACAGCTTTGAGCGTGTGGTGTGGAAAGTGCCTTATTATGGAGGGCCAAAACTGGCAAAATTAATAAATGACAAAATAAGTAAATTAATAAAGGTGAAAATAAAAACAAATATAAAAAAACTAATTCAAAAATTAAATGCAAAAAATAAATATAAATGGAAATAAAAACAACAATATATCCCTAAATAAATACATCCTAGTAAAAAAAAAACAAGATTCCGAAAATAAAAATAAATGCAAAAATAAATTTGTAAATAGAATTAAATATCAATCAATAATCAATTTGCAACAGTGGAGCCCAACTCAAGACATGCTGAGGACCGAATAACATTTCGACCTGACAGCGTCTGCAGCATGAAATAATTAAATGTGAGAATTATGTTTTTTATTTCAGTTTTTATTTTTACTTTTATTCATTTATGTATTTATTTAGTAATTTTTCATTTTGGTCCTCCATACTTTATAAGCGCACTCCATTTGCATTTGTAAAAGAAAAAGTTGCCACTTGATATGAAAGAAAATTCATAATGAAATAGTTGCATTTGTGTATACCAGGAAGTGCTAACATTTCACGTGTCTCGTGCCAGGTCATGGAAAACATCAACAGTGTTGCCGTGCTCATCGCTGCCTCTGCCACTTCCCCATCTGCACCTTCGTCCGAGCCCCATGAGCAGCAGCACCTTGCGGACGGCCCTATGTGCACACCAGACACCGACTCTCTCATCCAGGTCATCGAGAAGTTGACTAAAATCGTGGAGAAGCGACCCCAGCGCCGCTGCACCGTGACGGGACACAAACGGGTCCAGCTTAGAGCAGAGGGAGGCTCTCCTTACAAAAAGCTGAGCGTGGAGCGTGTGGACGGCGACCTCAACAATAACAACAACAACAACGGTGGCGAGCTCAAGCGAGCGGTGACGTGCTACCAATGCAGCCTGTGCCCATACCTGTCACCCACGCTGCCGCTGCTCAAGGAGCACCTGAAACAGCACAACGAACACAACCAGGACCTCATCCTCATGTGCTCGGAGTGCTGCTTCAGCTCTCGAGACCAGGCGCAGCTGGAAGAGCACGTCAGGATGCACCTGGACAACAGCGCGGAAGCCAAAGAGGGCCCAGACGGACCCAGGAGTGACGCCGACCAGGTGGGCTCGGAGGTATACCATACGTTTTTGCGTCATGGCAACGCTGACGATTTCATTAGTTGTGGTTGAGGAAACGGGTCACGACCAATCACGGCTCACCTGCTTTCTGCCTTTGGTCATGTGACATTAGCAAATGGAGCCCTGATTGGCCGTGACCTGTTTCCTGAGCACGCCTGATGTCTTCTTCAGCCAACAAACAGCAAGTGTCAAAATGTGTTTTTAAAGGTATTAATTGTACATGAAAAATGACAATATTACATTAATTCTAAAAAAAAAAGTACTATCTCTTCTATTTGCTGAAAGTGGCTACATGAGTCAAGTATCCCTCTAAGTCCCTCTTGTGCAAAATGACCAAATTGGAGTTAGCCCAGTCTCGTTTTTAGTAACTCAATTGTTCCACCACATATTAACGTTCCCCCTGCTTGACAGTGTGAGGGCGACGGCGAGCATCAGCAGCAGCAGAAGAAAAAGAAGTGGTACATTTACGAGGAGTACGGCCTGTACCGCTGCCTGATCTGCAGCTACGTGTGCAGCCAACAGCGTATGCTCAAGACGCACGCCTGGAAGCACGCCGGGCTCCTCGACTGCTCCTACCCCGTTTTCGAAGAAGAGAAGGATGAGGAGGAGGAAGCTACCTCAGTAGTAGCGACGCCCACCAGCCAGGAGGCGGATTCCCAGACCGTTTCCACCGCCTTCCAAATGTGCGCGTCGCTTCCAGACGGCAAATCAAGTCCGCCCCCTGTCGGCAAAGAGGAGCGAGGCGAGTTCGCCATCAGGGATCTGTGCCCCGAGGAACCTGAGATGGAGGTGCACGTCACCACGGAGACGGAGGTGGAGGCGGAGACGCCATCTGTGCCCGACAGCCTGCTGACGTCGGCTCAGAAGATCATCAACAGGTAACACGCCGACCATCATCTCCCTTGGAATTACAGTAAACCACGCATATATGTCAATTTACAATTAGTTCATAATTCATCTGCAGTGTTCCTTCACTATTTCACCTGTTTTGTTGTTGCTTTTTCACAGTGCATTTGTTTACTGTAATACACTTTTCAGCTGTTAGTTGAATGATGAACAGTAACACACAAACACAACGAGCACACTTTTATGTAGCAGCGGCAATCACATTTTTATTGTCTTCAAAGTAGAGATGAGCCAGTATTGATACCAGGTTTTGTATCGGACTGATACCGGCCTCGCGAAGGCTACAGAGTCATTCTTATGATGCCCTCATATGGCTGGAATTTCTGAATTTCAGGAACAACATGGCAGGTGCTAATTGCACATCCTGCCACTGATTCTATTCTTTGGTATCGTGTCGTCAACAGTGACCCCAACAGCTCGGGACACATCAACGTCATCGTGGAGCGCCTGCCCTCCGCCGAGGACGCCGTCATGGCGGCCGCGCCATTGCTGCTCGACCCTGAAGCGGACGCCGGCCAAAGCTTTTTGGACGTCAAAGAGGAGGAGCGCGCACGAGGCGACGACTCCCCTCGAGACGAGAACGTCCCGCCGGCCGGACGCAAGAGGACGCACTCGGAATCGCTTCGTCTTCACTCGCTGGCCGCGGAAGTCCTGGTCGCCATGCCCATGAGGACCCCCGAGCTCAAACCCGAGGCGGCGTTCGTGGCGGAGCGTCACCAAGATGTGGATGAGGGCGCCGGGTTCCTATGCAAGTATGCAAAGTATGGAATTCGATTTTTCGTATTTTAACAAGAGTCAAGTTGCATTGATGAACTCATGCTTTTGCTTTCAGGCTTCATTTGACAAATTTGTTTTGATCGACTTTGGAGAAAATGTGCAATAAATTTGGGCGGCACGGTGAAGTCTCGTACTAAGAATAATTATTTTACTGAGAATTATCAGCTTTGCACAGCTAACAGCCTATGCAGAACAATTGGTCTGAATTTCTGTATTTTTTTTAAAATAATGTCACAAACATTACTGTGGGGCAGTTATTGCAGTTTGTTAAATTTGGATGAAAATTACTTCGAAGTTAGGCACTGCAGCTTTAAAGATCAATAAAATCCCAGTAAATACTCTACTGAAAAGGTAGTAGTCGTCACGCATCTGTATGAATGATCCTAATTTGAGCCAACTTAATACTAAATAACCAACCAACTGAAGAAAATCTGAGAGTTGATGCAAAAATTTTTTGTAGCTTTTACAAGATATAACCCAACATGGAAGCAGAAAAATTAGCCCTTTTTTATTTATTTTTATTTTTATGTAGGAACCCCGAAAGCCCCGCTGCCGCCAACGCCGGCATCAGCTCGTCTCTGCTCACCGTCATCGAACGTCTTCGCGAGCGTTCGGACCAGAACGCCTCAGACGAGGACATCCTCAAGGAGCTGCAGGACAACGTCAACGCCGCCCCGGAGTGCCCGGGGGCGTCTCCCGACGGGGGTCTGGTGGACTACGTGGCCGGCAGCGAGCGGCCGTACCGCTGCCGCTTGTGTCACTACAGCAGCGGCAACAAGGGCTACATCAAGCAGCACCTGCGCGTGCATCGCCAGAGGCAGCCGTACCAGTGTCCCATCTGCGAGCACATCGCCGCCGACAGCAAGGACCTGGAGACGCACATGATCCACCACTGCAAGAAAAGGATGTACCAATGCAAGGCGTGCGCGCACGCTTTCCACTACAAGGTCAGAAACGCTCACGCAAATTCAAAACTCACCTACAAGATGATTATATGAGATTCTATCACACCTTGTGCTGCAAGTGCTGATATTTTATCAGGGCCAGAGCACGGCAAACAAATTACTCTGTTTGAATCTTTAAAAAAAAAAGTTAATTTTTAAAAATATGTCTCTTGTAAAAGTGTGTGTGTACGACGGCATATTAGGGCCATGTATAAATATATTTTTTTAGAGGGTGGGGGCAATATTCAGAGAAAAAAACTTTAAAGAATATATTTTTTTACGTGGCCCTAATACGCTGTCGTGTGTGTGTGTGGGGGGGGGGGGGGGGGTAATCCTTAAAAATATAACTCAATGAAGGACTTTATTCTCATATTTTTACACCTTTTCCCCCTCAAAGATAAACATTTATTTTCATAAGATTGATTATTTTTCACAAAATGATTCATCTTTAAAAATACCACTTATTCTCCCCGGATTATGATTGTGATTAACTTCCTGGTGATGATGTAATTACAACAACGTGTGACGTCTTTCCTGTTTGCATTTGGTGCTTCAGAATCAATTGAGAAGTCACGAGCGTGAGCATCACAGCTTTGTCGACGTGGACGCGTCGGCACTCGCGGACTTGGACGAAACGGCCGCCGCAACGGAGGACTCAGAACGCGACGTGGACGAAGGTGAGAAAGTCGGCTCTGTAGAACTGGCATGGACTTGCGTGTGATGACGGTCTTGTCTTTTCCAGAAGGTGGCCTTCAGAAGACGTTTCAGTGCGACGTCTGCAACTACACGAGTGCCACGTATGTCGGCGTCAGGAACCACAGACGCATTCACAACTCGGACAAACCGTACCGGTGAGGCCAAGGGTTTTACTGCAAAATGTATCTTTTAGAAATGTGTGTATATACAGTATATGTATATTTATGTCAACTGAAGTTGTCAGCTCCAATTAAGTCTCTTTGTTTGATTTCATGATTATAAATTGGTCACTTAATGCAGTGGTGGGCAAACTCGGTCCTTGAGTGATGTTTCCCTTCTCCAACACAGTTGGTATACGATCAGCTCATCAGCAAGCTCTGCATAAGTCAAGTCATCTTTATTGATATAGCGCTTCCAAATAACAATCCTGTTGATTGGAATCAGATCGTGTTGGAAGAGAGAAACTTCCAAAACCTGCAGGACTCTGGCCCTCGAGGACCAAGTTTGCCCACCCCTGACTTAGTGTAATGTCAAAATAGAAGCACGGACTAATGTACATCAGCCTGATTCAACTGTAGGGTCTCAATACTTTTGTTCACATTGTTGAAGGTTAAATATGGCTTATGTACATCATTCTGTGTTTTTATTTTCACATGTGGGAGGCACAAACTGATCAATTCAATATATAAAAGTAAACAATACGGAGTTCGGTTTTGGGACCCCAGTTATTTAAATGCGTGCGATTGAGGATGTCAAATGATCAGTTCACCAATCGCTGCAGAAGCCTGATAACAATCCTGACCATTTGAATCAGGTGTGTTGGAAGAGGGTAAATATTTAAAATATGCAGGACCCGGAGTTTGACATCTGGGACGTACGTGACTGAAGGAAGGATGTTGAGCTTCTTCTCTGAGCACCCATGCAGTTCCACGTCTGTCCACTAAGTAGCAGTAGAGCACTGGAATCTCTTTTCTTTCTGCCTTTGTTGCAGGAAGGTTAAAATGTTGGCACTTGAGTACAAAGAAAGCAGAACCAAGGTTGCATTTTCTTTGGGCTGTTTGTGTCTGTAAAATGTTTGTTTATCCCGCATCAAAGCGTGTGAAAGTGGAATTGGACACGTTAAGAATTTGGAGTGGTACACGAGTAGGAGGAAAAGGTTTTGAGACACACTTTGTGTACTGTGCAGGTGGACTCTGGACCTTCCTTTCAGGGACTTGTGTGCTCTGGGTCATTTGGCAGCAATTTCAAAACGCTGTTTGACTGACTCATAGCAATATTGGAGGAATGGATTAAAAAAATTAATAAATAACAGTTTAGCACAAGTAAAAAGGTGGAATACTGAATAGGGAACAAATACACCCCCAGAAATGTTTGGGGTGACAAAATACTTTGTTCTTTGAATTTTATGTTTAAAAAAAGTCAATTTGTTTTTGCAGCAAAGTTTTCTCACAAAATATAGAACGGTTCTTAAAAGTGCAACTTCTGACAAAAAAATACTTTCTTCTCATTCATTGAGAGACCTTGTTTAATTCAAAATGGTCAAAATCCAAAATTTCAGCTTCTTAATAAATGTTCTCACATTTCATGAAAACAGACTGGGAAAAAAACATTAGTGAGCATCTGCGTTAACTTTGAAATGCAATCAACAGTTTTGACATCTTACAAACTAAACCAGGAACTGAATCGTTTCGTGCATTTTCTGCACTGTCAACGTCCCATTTTTGAATAAAAGGGTGGAAGTTCAAACATTATCTGACTAATCGACAAAATATTTGACAGATGAATCATGATGAAAAGTAAATTGTTGGTTGCAGCTTGAAAATACATAAGCATGTGCTCATTATCGCTGCTGTTCTTGCTGTGTTGCTGCCAACAGTACTTTGAAAAAAAGCACATAAATGTAAAGCGGTGCTTTGAATAACATCAGTTTCTGTCAAAAGTACGACAGCACATTTTAAGCTGTACTTTTAATAGTCATTGTACGTTTAAAGTGCCACGCTCTGACGTGGATGTCAAGTGGTGAGTTCAAAGACGTGTATGAAGTCAGCATGTGTAACGTGGTATTTGACTCGGTTGTGGCGTGTGCAGGTGCTGCAACTGTGACTTTGCCACCACCAACATGAACAGCTTGAAGAGTCACATGAGGAAGCACCCTCAGGAGCACCAGGCTGTGCAGCTCCTCGAGCAGTACAGGTGAGTGGCAAGACCTGCAACCAAACTCTTGGGAATCTCAAGACGAGCGAGCAAATCAACAACAACTTTTGCCGGTGGTCAGGTGCTCGCTTTGCGGCTACGTGTGCAGCCACCCGCCCTCCCTCAAGTCGCACATGTGGAAGCACGCCGGAGACCAGAACTACAACTACGAGCAGGTCAACAAGGCCATCAACGAGGCCATCTCGCAGAGCAGCCGGTAAGTGAGTGCCCCAGAATGAAAAATGTCATGGCACTAGAGCTATTAATTCATTTGCTCCCAAAAACTTATAAATACGCTCTATTTTAAATATTACCATGGTCCCAAAAACATATTTATTTGTTTTTTTTTTATGCTAGAGCTTTGATGCAGCCTCTGAACTAAAGAGAACATTTGAAGCAATGGTAGTTATTACAAAAAACGGCCTGCAGGTGGCAGCAGAGTATAAGAGATCAACCAGGGCCATGTTGCAAAAAGCTATTTTTGCCAGTGTTTTCAACAGAATGTGAATATTAAAATGATGAAATTTAGCTATATTCTAATGCTAATTGCTGCAAAACAGAAATGGATCGAAAGAAGAGACTCTAATCTTTCTTTTGGTAGGTTCCATGTTTTTAAAGCAATAGAACACAATATTTCGTGGGCCTTGCAAAATCTGTCAAAATCCACTAAAATAGCCGGGAGCGAAGGGGGTTGCTTCAGTGAAAATGACTGGGAGTGAATAAGTTAATAAACAGTAGTCAGGGGGGGGGGGATGTTTTTGTAATACACTTTAATGCAACATTAAAATGAATCAGATTAGTATATTAATCGATTGAATAATCAGATTAATCTATTCTAAAAATACTCGATAGTGACAGCACTCGGCACCTCTCTCAGTGATAATAGCCAACTTAGAAATTCGTAGAAAATGGCCAATTTTTTTCAGAGCTCCTGCGACGGCGACCACAGGACCGGAGACTCTGACGGCGTCCTCGCAGGACATCCCTAAGTTCCTGGCAGAACCACCTCTGGAACCTCCCACTGCGCTCCCCAAATCCAGCCCGGACCCCTCGCCCCCGACCCCACAACGGAGCTCACCGGCGCAGCCGCGCGGCGGCAGCGTGGAGTACTGCGTGCTGCTCTTCTGCTGCTGCATCTGCGGCCTGGAGTCAACCAGTAAGGAACGACTGATGGAGCACATGAAGGAGCACGAGGGTGACCTCATCAGCATCATACTCAACAATAAGGACGCGCACGCACACACGCAGGCAGCGCAGTGAAGCCCAAATGAGGAACGACTCGAATATTTCACATGCTGGTTTACCTCAATGGTCGCTCGCGCTTATCCTGTCCAGCGTCTGTCAACCAGCTCCACAGTCCTGTCGACGACAAAAAGGTTCCGTTTTACAGCAATAGTACGCAGTAGACTGTCAACCACCGCCAAGGCCAGCCAAGCACAATTCGGATTACGTTCATTTTTCTTTTTTTAGCTGCACAAATGTATGTTCTGATTTAAATGTAATTTAATCTAAGATTATTATAGGAAGCGCTACAGAGTAATCTAAGGATAGAAAAGTTGCTAAACAAGGCAAATTCTTGAAAATGGCGTCCAGTAGTTGACGTTGTCGCTCATTCTCCTCTTTTGCTCCATAAAAGTTCAGCAGGTTTAGCACCGTGTTGACAAACGCGTCTCTGTTAGCGGCTCGCGAGCTAAGCTAGCTGGACAAGCTTCAACGAGACGATCTCATCCGGAAATTCTATACTGATATTTTGTGTTCCTTCAAAATTGAGTGGCTTAACTTTTCATACTACAAATATGTCTGAATTTGGGATGGGCAGTAGATTCAAGTCAAGTCAATGAAAGTAAGATGTGAACAACAAGCTTGAAGATTTCTGACCATAACGTCCAGTAGTTCTAATAAGTTCCTCCTCGTATTCTTTGCACAAAATAATCAAACGGTTTATACTCGCAGATCTCTGCTTGGCATTGGGCTGAAAACAAATGTCTCTCTTTGTTAGCGGCTAGTGAGCTAAACTAGCTGCAGAAGCTTCAACGTGCAGCAAAACAAGTTTATTTGGATACAAAGATTAAACCACATTTTTTTCTTTTGAGTTACGAAACAACTAACTTTTTTTGTAGCACGTCATGCTAAAAATAGTTGAGTAAACGAGGGATGGGCGGAACAATCCATGCTATGTGTTGCTAACATACCATGTTGCTAGCAACATGTGTTGCTAACAAACCATGTTGCTAGCAAGCTAAGCTAGGTCAAAGTTTCGACGTGCACCGAGACGAGTTTATCCGGCCGGCCACGAAGACTTAATGATGTTTTATCTGTAGGTTAGTGATGGATGTACAATAGAGACAAAAATTGGTATTTGGCGGGAATGGATTTATGTAATCTCGATAACAATTTGCAAAAATATAAATATATTCTCATAATCTAAATTTTTTGGGGGGCTGTCAAAAAGCATATTCTAAAAGCAAACTGCGGACATAAACTATTAAGAGTACAACTTTTTATAGAAAAGGAAAACTTTTTAAACATTTTTATTAACTGATCTTGAACAATTCATGCTACGAGTAGAATACAGTCGACGACAAAGTTCAACTTCTCAAATGCCCTTAACAAACTTTTTATTAGTAGCCAACAAGCTAAGCTAGGTCGAAAAGCTTCAATGTGCACAGAGCCGGGTTTTTTTCAATCTGAATAGAGGACAGTAAACTAAAGCTGGGAGGAATAAGCCATTAACTTTTGATGAATTATTTAAGCATTTTTACATCTTCAAAACTGCATGGGGGAAAAAAAAAACAAGCATTTGGCTAACTCATACGGTTTGAGTGACATTGTTCATACTTGTACCAACACGCTTTACACACGATAAGCAACACTTTGCATTCACACTTAATCTCTGGTGAGCGATGTGCTGCTAACAAATGCGGCCCCAGTAGCTAGCAAGCTAAACTAGCTCAAGAAGCTTCAACATGCACATTTTAGTCTGTAAATTAGTCATGGTCGTGCCGTACTCATTGCGGAATTATATTGTCAAGCGATATTTGCATTCTGATCAATGTAGTCAAGACTTTGATTTGTGGAAAAAAAATAGAATTCAATTGTAACTTCCTTGGCGGAGGTAACCATAAGGACGCAAAATCTGTTTCCAACGGTGTCGTGATGGAGCGCTGGTCCAAGTTGATACCTCGTTTAAAAACATGCTGGTGCAAGGCAGCACGTTTTTTTTAATAGTTTTTTTAAATAGTTTTTTTTCAATAGCTACTGTCATATTTAATTTTTATTTAATAAAATAAAATATTGTTGAAACTCGATCACAGCTTGAGTTCAGACGTATTTATCCGTTTGTTTGTAAGCACGTTTGTTTCACGACACTTTGAAAAGAAAAAGTGGATTATTTTATTGAGTGCATTTGTTCCCTGTATAAGTTAAAAAAAAAAAAAGAGTTTTTTTGAGGAAAAAGGGATTTTAACAGTCTGATTTTTAGTTTTCCTGAAATGGTGCCTAAAAGCAGGAACATGTACAGTGTCAACTTCATTTTTTTTTTTTTATATGTATGCATATATATTGCCCCAACATGTATGTAACTTCTATTTTTATATATAAACTTTTTGTTCACTCTTTTAAAAAGATTTTCTAGCTTAAAAAAAAAAAAAAAAAGACTGCTGTGCCCGCTAACACGAACACAGGTGACAATAAAATGTGTCAAGTCGCAACATCATTGTGTGAATATTTGATTTTAACAATGCATACATTAACATTATTTCTCATGTTTTATGTTGGAAGTATTTGTCTTGCAATTATGTGAATACTGACTTCAAAGTGACAATATGAAGCCTGTTTTCAGGGGTGCCGCCATCTTGGTATTGGGAGTTTGTGTTGCATTAATGCTGCGGTCAGCAACCTGCGACTTTCACAGCCACATTTGCTGTGCGTTTTTAAAGAGTTTAAAATGTTTTTGTTTCAAGCAGAAATAGAGGTTTGTGTTCCTTGTAGCAGTTCATTATCAATCAACCAATCAAATCTTTATTTCTAGAGCACCTTTTCATACTTAAAAAGCAACACAAGGTGCTTCACAAAAAAAACGACGCATGGCTGCAGAGGCAATCGTTATATCTTTAATCACTCATGCATGTGACTTATTGACCAAAATGGAGTTTGCCCACTCTTGTTGTCAGCGGCTTAATTGATCAATATTTTGAGATATTAAAAGAAAAATGACTTTTAATAGTAAGGTAGAAATTGGCCTATTTTCCTGTTTTTAATTAACTAATGCATATATGATCTATGGTTTGTTTCAGTTTTTAATCAAACTACCAATATAAATGGACATTCCCACCGTATTCAAATTTACTGAGATGTACCTGATTAAAAACGAAATGTCTCTTACGTTAAAGCCCAAAATTGTTGTGCTTTTAAAAAAAAAGGTCAATGTAATCCCATTACCCAAACATGACGTCTGTACAAGGGAATATGCTTTTCATGTCTTTACAGGATCACATTTTTCCACATAAACCTCTTAAAAGAATGTCAACGTGGAGATGACACGAAGGAAATAACTGAAATGAGGCCCGAGTATTGACTGCTAAGCTTTCTTAAGGCAGCTTTTCTACTCTTTTGCTTAATCCGCTCGTTACGCGGCTATGTGGATGCTAATTTGTCTGCGAGGAAGGAGACCAATTGAAGCTAAAATGTCCCCCGTAAAAATGAATGCAATGTTAAGTGTTTTCTCCTAAAATAATGATCTGCTTTTGTGATGTCCCTTCCATATCCCAATGGCTTATTTGTTTGATTATTACCTGAGTGTGTCATTTGTTGCTGGGCAGAATTTGTATGGCAGTGAAGAGTAGAGGATGGACAAACAGATTGACAGCAAAAAAGAGAAAATTAAACTCTAAGGACGTTTTAGGCACACGGGGATGCATTCATATTCTAATGACAGGGTGCACTGACATGTTTTTATTGTCATTTGTTGCAAAACAGAATTTGTGGGGCACCACCCTTTGTGCCCCCACCACATAGCAGGGAAATGTGACAGGCAGAAACACTAGGGTGCTGGAATGAAAAGAGTGCTATAGGGGAATCGTGCTCTGCGTCGTATATATAAAATAGACTTTGCATTCGTTTTGCATCTCTGGTCATGTAATACTAGCATAACAAGAATTAATGCCTCATTCACAGTCCCAGTTAACAGCTTTATTGGTGAATTAAGTAATTTTTATTTATTAATACTGTATTATTTTGACAAAAAAAGATAGCACGTGTGAGTTTTTTTTTTTTTTTTGTAGCTCGTTTTGACAGCTCCCATTGTTTCCCTGCACCGGATACATCCGTGTCAATGACGACCGACAAAGTAAAATACACTCACATGTGAAATGTTTAAAAACTCACGTACGCACTATTAATGACTGTAGGACACCTTTATTAACCTTTATGGATGTATATAATCACACTGATAAGTTGTGCGTAAATAATTACATTTTAGGAACACTTTTATTTTATTTTGAAGGCAAGCCTTATCAAATACCGGCGTAGACACTCAATCGAAACCCGGGAGGCGAAAAGCCAGCAAAAGCGATGAATCTGTGTTCTTGAGGCTGATGAGAGGGGAGAGAAGGAGCCGTGAAGCTAACCAAGCCGGCCAAAAAGGAGACGAGAGCCGCTTAAGTGGACGACGTTCTCCCGGTTGCGGTTCGGACGCGTACGGTTGGTTTTCCCGGTGCGTGTGCGTTTGTTTTTGTACCGGGAGCGCGCGCCGCGGTGCCACAATGCTAGCAACAAAAAAAAATCACAAATGTCGCTTTGTTGATTAATAAAAGCCACATAGGAGAGTTTACATCAGCCTTGTGCTATACAAATGTTGATTTCATCTCGTTTATAGGCCCCCTCGCCGCTACTCACATTAAACAAACTCATCCCATCGATCAGATAAGAAAACAAACACAAGATGGCGTAATTGTTTACGTTTGTGTCTGTGGCCACGCAGGGCCGCGCATCATGGCTGCCCTGCGCCAGAGGAAGGGCAGCCGGGGTAAGTGGCCCCCCCAGTGCACCCCTGCAGACTCTCAGCCTCAACATCGCCATCAGGCCAACTGTTGCTCGCAGCATCATCACCACAACGACCTCCTGCAGGGTGAGTTTCAGCTCTGCTCCGTCACAAACATGGCCTCCTTCTGTGGGTGAAGTCACTAGTAAAAATACATTTTTTCATCTGGCCATCTGAACGTGTACATTATTAAAGCTTATGTACTATTTATTGCGTCAATTTGATATTTTTAACTCACAGATTTTCATTCAATAATTGGTGTGAAATAAACAACAAACATACATTCAGTATATTTAAAATGCCATTTATTTCATTAGACAATTGGTTTATTTATCGTAAATAATAGAAAATGTTGGTAAAATAATTAATTAATTAACGGGCGTTTTAAGTTTGTCATTTATTCTGTTAAATAATTAGTTGATGTATTTTGTGTACATAAAATAGTAAATATATAATATACATATACAGTGCAATTTTTTAATTTTAATAACATGCAAAAAATGATGTTCTATCACATGAACATAATTGAAAAAAATATATAATCATAGGTTATGTGTACATTTTTCATTATTTTAATAATAATAATGATAATATAATTTTTATTTAAAATGATTAACTAATTACAATAAAATTTATGCAAAACGATACAGTTAATGTAATATGTTGGTACTGTCTCTTGACGTTTCATGCGTGTGTGCACAACCGCAGGTGATTGGTCGTGGGGGTCCATTGTGTGGACGTCGGTGGGCTGGTCGGTGTCGGTGGGCTTGGGCCTGCTGTGCTGCATGTACATGGCCACGCTGCACGAGAACGACCTGTGGTTCTCCAACATCAAGGTGAGCAAACAGCAATTCTTTATGCTTGTTCTGTTTATTTCTCTTGTGCCTCAGTTATATACAAATAAAAGTTATCATTATTGCGTGACGTGTACTTATGGACTCAAATCATGTTTCCCCATTGAAATGAATTGAGATGCCGTTAATCCGTTCCAGCTACCCAGTAAAAATACCACTCCAGAAAATATGTTTTTTTTAATGGGACAATAGCACTAAATAATAGTGTGCTTAATAAAGAAATCATTAATGACACTTGAATAGAATGTAAAATGTTTGCCACGATCTTTTACTTTACTAAATTGTACTGGTCCTTCTGGTGTCTGCACCTTGGCCACCTGGGGGCAGTATAATACAGACAAACTGGTATACACTCCAAATCACCGTTTTTTTTGTTTGTTTGTTTAGTTTTTTACAGTTAGCATCACAGCTAATGGCTTCAGCTAACAGTTAGCCCTCCAAATTGCTGTTATTTGTACAGTTAACATCACAGCTCATCACTACTGCTTTGCTTTAGCGCACCAATTAACAGACGCAGAGCTGCTGCGTGTTAATTTTTTAACTTAGTTATTTGTGGTAAATAAGTTTATATGAGATCACACCAGAATGAACAAATAAATCCAAAATGTAAAAAAAAAAAAGTATTATTTCAAGAAAAGCTGCACTTGTTTGGGTTTAAGTGTTGCCACGGTGACCGAGTAAACACTGGGTGTTTGGGATTGTCATCATCTTTGGCAGTGCACTATGTTCTTCATGCACGCACGCACACGCACACAGGCAATGCCCCCCCCCCCGCCCCTCCAATAAGACGTTTTACGAATATCAGACCTCCAGCAAGTTCCATTTTCCACCACAGAAGTTGACAAGCTCCTTCAAATATCCTTTAAAACATGTCACATAAAATTGTCCAGTAAATTTTCTGTTACTTTTCAACCTTAAGAAAAAAAAAAAGCTGCACATGTTTTTGACATTTACACGCACGCTGTCGTGAAAAGTTTCTAAGCAGGATAACAAGCACAAAGGCTGGAAAGTTAATCAAAATTTTAGAAGGGGGATTTTCATGAGAACGATTTTTATTTTATTTTTTGCGACTTATGTCCACATTTGGGGTACAAAGTGTGCGGCGGGAAGTTTCGAACGTCCCCTGGGAAGGATACATCCAAAGTGATGACCTTACCTGATGGTTTGCTTCCATACACATTGAAAGAGTCACATCTGTCTTGAATGTATTATATTCATCAGTTAGTGATGCAGGTTGGGATAAAGAAATGGGATTATTCTCTGTGTTTTTTTCAAAGGGTGATCTATGCAAGGTCATAAATTGGTTCAAACCAGAAGTTGCAGTTCTAATGCAAGTGTGTACACAAATGTGTTAGGGTAATGTTGGGTTAGGGTTAAGGGCCATGGTTCGAATTTGGTTTGTGTTAGGATTAAAATTGCGGTTTCAGTGAGGTTATGTTTATTGTTGGAAGTGGGATCTTGATTAGTTTTCATCAGGGTGAAAACTGTTCTTCCTGGGCCCCTCGCAGAAATTAAAGACAAATAAAACGATCTTCTTTACAAAATCTGAATTATTCACCTAAACAATCCCAAATAAATAAATAAGAGTAAACAAATTGAGCGCAACTAAAATAATATAAATACATTAAAAAAATTGCAAACATCCTTGTAGCTAATTGTACTCGCATCGTCATTTCTGGACCCATTCAACATTTTATCACATAATTCATTTGTACACAAGTTTATACAACACCATTCGGATTTTCTTTTCCAATTATTGCTTTTATTTAGATTGTTTTAGTTTTCCTTTTGAAGCTCAGTTTTTTTAACCCTAACAGGTAGGAATGGAGGAGGGAAGCTGGTTCCGGTATGAAAATGCTCTGCGCATGATTATTCTTAAGTTGTGGGTCAAATAATTTCCTCGGTTCCGTCTGCTGCCGCGGTTCTGTCTTTCAGTGCTTGCTAGCAGTTGCAAAAACCTGAAATATAGATATTTCTTAAGAACAAAATAAGATACATGTTCATAAATTCAGGTTCGAGTCAGGGTTGCGTCGTGGTATGTTTTAGAATTGATTTGTTACTTAGTTAGCAGGCAACCTTGCGGTCTATGAACAATGATGTCATTCTGGGGCAGATTGCCATTTTCATTCCGTGCGAGTCGGTGAGTGTTCCGGTGAGGCTTAAAATAGATTTTGGAAAGTCTTCCTGGATGCAACTGAAGTTTGCGTGTGAGGGAAATGACCAAAGACTTATGAAAGAGTCATGAAACTTTTCAAAACAAACAAACGCTCCTGTGGGCCTGATCTCCGTTAAAGTCTGGAGTTGTAACGATCCAGACTTTTTGAAAGCAGATCCACATGCAAATCCCAAAGAGACTGTAAAAGGATAAGTGGCAATAAAGATAAAGCCTGCTTGGAAGCTCTTGCTACTTCCTGCCCTGTCAGCATCAACTCGTGCGCAAGTCCAGACACCCACCAGGTGCTCCGTGGAAAACGGACTCACGTTCATTTTTTTCAAGACATGTAAGCTCTGTTTTCACATTTTCACTGCTTTCGCTTTTTCATCATGGCAGCAGGAGCATGAAATTCCAGGCCCCCCCACCCCGAGGTCAGTTTCACTTGGCACCAGGAACTTTGGTTGACATTTATGTCAGGAAGAGTAGTATCAAAAATACCCTGGATGTCGGCCATTTTGGTTTGAAGCAAGCATTTTAGAGTCATTTTAAAGATGAAAAAAAATTTGAGGCCATTTCCTGGGGTTCTGCTAAGGCCAACCGCGCCGACAGATTTGGTCTAATTGCTTTAGAACGGAACATTACGACATTTCCTCATTGTGTGTCGTAAGTGTCAAAAATTGAAACCCTCGAAAGTCAACTTCAAAATGTGCGAATGTGACCAGACGCCCAGCTTGTGCATGTTTTCCACAATGTTGTGGCTGTGTGGGTTTCTTCCCGGGTGCTCGGGTTTCTCCCGCAATCAAATGTATGGACAACACGCTACCGCTACGCGAGCTTCCTTTCCAGACGCTTCCCTTCACCAACGTGATGACATGCGGTCGAGATTTGATCTGTTTTTTTCTTTTTTTTTCTTTTTTTTACATTGAAACGAAAGAGCTTCTACTCACAAATATCAATAATTGCGGAAAAATAGTCTGCACAATATGTCGAAAAATATCAGAACATTTTGAAGTTGTAATAGTTTGGTTTAAAAAGAAAATCATGGAAGGATTATTTTAATTTAGAAAAAATATCTATATTCGTTCAAATGTGGAATTGTGGGAAAAATAAAGATGTTTTGAAATGTGAAAAAAATTCCCAAGTCCTGAATGAGCTGAACATTTTGACTTTGGAATATCAGTCTTGGTTCGAGATAGCTTGCCATAAAAAAATGAAACGATACCAAGAAGTTCTGCACTGCAAAAAGGATAGTAGAAAATTTCAGAAAAAAATATAGTAAAATAAGAAAATTATTACCTCAAATAAGCAAAATTATCTGCCAACAGAACAAGAAAATGTTACTTAAATCTACCTGTAAGATTTTGAAAAATAAGAAAATAATACTAGGCCCATATCAATCACAGCGGTCTTGAAAATAGTATTTTTAGGGTAAAAAAAAGTAATGCTGACTTTTTTCAAGCTGCAATAAATAGTATAAAAAGTATTTTTTTTTACGCGTGGACAATTTAGCCTGAGTGTCAAGCAGGGAGGTAACAGGTTTTTGGTATATCCCGGCCAGGGATTAAACCCACAAACTCCAAGTCTGAGGTTAGGCACTCGCAGGAATAAGGAAAAATGAGCTTATTAAGTATAACGAAACAAACCACTTAAGCTATATTGTTTTCATACTTGCAAAATCTTAAAATTAGAAAATTCCATTCATAAAGCCCCATTTCAGGGTCTTTGGATGACTTCATATTCAGAAGTTTACTGTAGAAATCTGACACGTAAAACAAAGATCACGACGTAATATTGTACAAATATTTGGACACCAAAATCGTCAACCGAGCTACAAAATGTCGTTGCAAACACGGCAGCTCAAGGTGTCATTTCACTCTTCGTATTGAGGTTCTAATATCAAAAGTAAGAATTTTGGTATATGTTGGAATGCTTTGATGAGAATAATAATACATCTGAAGAATTTTGGTGCGGAATTAACATGTTTGCATTCCCACAATGATCTGTGCTGTTAATTGTTTCCATCGTGTGCTGGCATGAGTCAGCACCGGACTCGCATTGGTCCGGTGTGAAGTCATGCCCACGCGGGTCGCAACAGCGAGTTCATTTCAGACGCAGCTGGAGTACGCATCCGCAAGCGCGCTGACATTCCCAAACATTCCCTCCCTCCCTCCTTTGTCCCGTCCTATTCTTATAAAAGGTCAGACGCAGTCTCCTCGCGTTCCCACTTTTCCGTCCTCGTCCTGCGTTCGGACTTGTGGCGGCGCTCCTTTTTGGACGCGGCCTCCGTGAGACCCCGCCAGGAAGCTGGACGGCGTTCAAGATCAAGAACCAAAGCTAACCAGGCTGGTTGAGATCTAAAAGCTGCCGCTTTTGTTTTTAATTTGGGAAAAAAGTCGAAGGGTCTTAAAGTAAAGGAGTTGCTCATTTCCTGGGAGAGCGCTTTGGCGCATTTTCTCCGCCAAGGTGCTTGGAAAGCCAAACGATTTGGAAGCACTTTGAAGACGCCTCTGCTGCTCCTCTTTCGTTGACTTCAGATGGATTTCAATCTTTTCTATTGATCGTTTCACTTTGACGATGGCGCTCCGCAAACGGCGACGAGGTGCCATCAGGTCCACCCAGGATGACGAAGAGGAGGAGGAGGCGGGAGGGGGGGAAGGGGGCTCCGGATCCGGCTCGCTAGCTCCCTGGCGGAGGGGGTGGCCGACTGTTGCCACGGCGACGGGGCTGACGGCGGCCGGCCTGCTGGCTTTGACGCAGGCCTGCTGTGTCAACGCCTTGCACGAGAACCTGCTGTGGTTCCATCAGCTCACGGTAGCGCAACACCAACCTGCTAATAGAACACGGAAATTCCACAAACACAACACAATGTTACAGTTGTTTTTCTCTATTCCGCCTTTTTTCTGGAACATGCTATATGTCACTTTTTTTTCTGGAAAAATGGTGTCTTTTTCGTGATATATTTTTGAAGATTCTGGAAATTGTACAACAAAATTCTGGAAATTAAATCATTCTAAGTCTTATATAGGACTTTTCACAGCTAAACTGAAATCCATTTTGGTTTCAGGAGGTGGAGCGTGAGATCTCCTTCCGGACCGAATGTGGACTTTACTACTCGTACTACAAGCAAATGTTGAACGCTCCGTCCATACAGGAAGGTAAGCTTCACCTGAAATATTAAAGCTATGCTAATTTGTGGCTAATATTAGCAAACATCCTGAGTCCTGCGCTCTGTTAAATATCCAAAAGGGGAATGGTCTCCATTTAAAACACATAAAATAATAATTAGCATTAGCTACATTGCAGGGTGTCTGATGATTTCTTGTGAGGATGCTAACTAAATGCCATTAATGTGCATGTTTTAACCTCAATTTATTACTGAATAAGTGTTGTGACTAAATGACCAGAAATCACATCAAGTTGCACGTTCATTTACCTCGTTGCTACATGCGAAACAGCAAATGTTTATGTATTTAGGTATAATACTAGGTATAAAACTAGGTAAAAACAAAACCTAGTTGACTTTTGTTTTTCTTCTATATTAGCAGGACACATTAGCATTACCTTGGCTACACCTGTGCCCTCCATTTTCCAACCCAAAGTGAACATTTTATTGCTAATAGGGCACATGGCTAAAATGACTCCTTGTTCCCATCGTCATCATCATCATCATCATCATCATCATCATCATCATCATCATCATCATCATCATCAAAATTCCTCGTTTGCCGCAATTTTCCGCTGCACGGTCGACTGACTTGACGCGCAGCAAAGAATGAAGCCACTGGAAGAAAGGAGGACGTGTTTGGCTAATGAAGGAATATTTTGACAACGAGGGAGAGATAAAGTGAAGCGTGTGGGTGGAAAGGCGGACGCTGTTTATGGAAAATTGGGCCGGTTGCTCCGGTGGATCAAGCAGCCGTCGGGATCGGGATGACGTCTGCGGCCCAATGTCGCACTTTTGGCCTCAGACGTTGCTTCAATCACAGCAAACATGTTGTAATCGTTTCCAGTCCCGCAGGCCTGTTTGGAATAATCACACCAGCATGAGTGCGGAATCATTCTGGGTCATTGGGCCACAGTTGATTGTTGGAATTGCTGTTGCAAGTGTACAGAGATTTGAAGGAAACGGCTGAATCGGAACAAAAATGGCCTCTTCAAAACAACCCGACACACTTCCTGTGTCTTTTCAAGCGTGGCTTCTTTGGACTTTTTTGAGTGTGCTCGTGATAGACTTGCCCACCAAATTTCATGTTGCCAAGTGAAACCGTTTTTCAGGGTTGGATAAAAGAATTAAATTGAGGACTTGCGGAAAGCAGACCTTAAAAACACAATTATATATATATTATGATTAAAAAAGGACACCTGGAAATGTCCATTATTTATTCTGGAATGACAGCTTTGAACCAAAATGGTGGACTTCTTGTATCTTTTCAGGCATGATTTCGTGGGACTTTTTTGTGGGTCTGCTCATGTCCATCCATCCATCCATCCATTTTCTGTACCGCTTGTCCTCACAAGGGTTGCGGGAATTGCTGGAGCCTATCCCAGCTGGCTTCGGGCAGTAGGCGGGGTACACCCTGTACTGTTTGCCAGTCAATCGCAGGGCACACAGAGATGAACAACCATACTCACAATCGCACCTATGGACAATTTGGAGTGTCCAATTCACCTGCCATGCATGTTTTTGGAATGTGGGAGGAAACCGGAGTACCCGGAGAAAACCCACGCAAGCACGGGGAGGCCGAAGCCCGGACTTGATCTCACAACCTTTGCACTGGGAGGCGGACGTGCTAACCAGTCAGCCACCGTGCCGCCACCTGCTCATGTCTACCAATTAAAATTTTGCTCAGTGAAACTGGCTTCAGGGGTTGAATTTGTATAACTTTAACTCCTGCGGTCCCCACTAAATGTACATTTTGAGTACACATGATTCAAATTTGGCACCAACTGGACCACCAAATCTTATGCTTGGCTCAGGATTGTCGGAGTTGATCCATGACAACTTGACGGAGTCCAGGAGGACCATCAACGTCCTGCAGAGGATGAACATCTACCAGGAGGTCTTCCTCAGCATTCTCTACAGGCTGCTGCCCATACAGGTAACACACACACACACACGCACACACACAGCAACACACTTGGGTCCCAATAATCGTGATGTTGGTCATTTTGCTAATTATGGGCATGATAATCGTGATCAAGTTGGTCACAATAATCACAATCTTTTTGGTCATGATGATCGTGACATTTTGGTGAAGATAATGGTGACAATTCTGGTCATGATAATTGTGATCATTTTGGCCGCCATAATTCCGACGAATTTGTAACAATGGTGAGAATTTTGTTGATGACAATTTTGGTGCGTGTGTTGCAGTCGTACCTGGAGCCCATGTACTTCTACATCTACAGCGTATTCTCGCTTCAAGCGGTGTACGTGATGGCGCTGTACCTGACGGCTTGGCTCTTGGCCGGCTCGTGGATGGCGGGCGCGCTGGCCGCCATCTGGTACATTCTCAACAGGTGGGTGGCGACAGCATGTCCCGGCTAAGCTCAGCTAATGGAGTGTGCAGATATCTGAGCAAAAATTCACTTCGCCCGCTGTCGCTTTCTTCTAACAATCATTCCAATGCAAACGTTAGCCTCTTAGCCTCGTTAGCTTAGCTGACTTGCTAGTGCTACTTTAAGTAGCCCTCATGTTAGCAGCATAATCTTCACATTTTGGTCAACCAGCTAACAACAGCATATTATTGCTGTAAGGAGAATGCTAATCATGCTAATAATGCTGATGAATTCTAAATCTGTTTGCAGGGTGGACACGACTCGTGTGGAGTTCACCATCTCGCTAAGAGAGAACTGGTCTTTGCCCTTCTTGGCGCTGCAGGTTGCCGCCATCACATGCTACCTGAGGCCTCAGCTGGGTGCCTTGCAGCAGGTGCGCGTGTGCTAACACAAGTTAGCTGCGTTAGCATTAGCCCTTCATTGTGTGTTTTCCTTCCTGGACAGAAGGTGATGGTGTGGTTGATGTACGTGTGCAGCTTCTGCTTCTGTGTGACTTGGCAGTTCAACCAGTTCATCTTTCTGGTTCAGGCCCTCGTCGTCTACACGCTGGACTGCGTGGACGTGCTAACCACTGCACAGGTTGGACGCCACGACTCAACAGGGTTTTTTTTCTTTTCACTATTTGTTCCCAATGGAACTTCCCCCCCCCCCACTCATTTAACCCCAAAATGCAATGTTAGAGTCCAGTCATTTTGCCTGAATGTCGACCTCCATTCGTCAGAAAGTAGCCTGCTTTGCTTATACACAAACTCAAAACCCAAAATGTGGTTTCACACTTCTATGTTCATTCCTAAGTAAACATTTTGAAATGATACAAAGGAAAATTGGTCAAAAAATGCTCAAAGAAAAATATTGATCAAGCAATGATTAAAAAAAAAAAGAATAAGTAAGAAATTGTCTACATTTGAGAGCTCAGAATCCAGAAAATAAGTACAGTTGATCAGAAAATGGGTGAAAATTAAATAAAATAATAAATAAAATAAATTGACAAAGAAAAGAAAATAATAATCATAGTGACGTTGTGAAAATGGTCAAAACATTGGTGAAATATCGGCAAAAGTTCACACAAATTGTCAATACAATCTAAAATCTGTAAAAATAACTGGTTAATAATGACAAATTGTCAAAAAATGTTACCAAAAAACAATGCAAATTGAAGTCTTTAAATTGGTAAACAAATGAATGAGTCATTAATACAAAGTAATTGAAAACAGGTGAAAAAAATCATGACAAATATTTCCCTAAATTTAACAAAACAGAAAATAACAAAGAAAGTAAAAATATCTTAAATGACTGAAATTTGTCAAACATGAGTGACAATATATTCCAAAAAACTATTATTTTTAATTGACAAAAATAACGGCAATGAAAATGGTCTGAAATGATTTTATTGGGTTTTAAAAAAAAACAACAATGATAATTGTCAAAAATAGTAAAAAGCTGTGAACATTGTCAAAAAGTTAGTCAAAATTGTTTTGAAAAAATCTAAATAAAAATAAAGTCTATGGTCAAGAAAACAATGAAACTGTAGTGTCGAGTATTGTAGCATCCAGTATCGTGAGCATATGGTCATTTGCTGCCCTCTTGTGACCGCAAGGTGACTTTTCCCCCCAGACCTTCCTTGGTGGAGGTCTGCGCCGTCGTGAGTGTTTTTCTTTTTCCTTTCAGGTGACCACGCTCTACTTGGTCCAAGTGAGTGCGCTGCTGAGCGTGTGGCTGCTGCAGTTCTTCAACGCCATGATCCTGGGCTCTTTGGTGCTCAGCTTCATCGTGGCGGCACTCCTCGTGCGTCACTTCCATGTGCGTACACGCACACGCACACGCACACGCACACGCGCGCTCACACACGTGGCACAAGACGGATGCGGCGCCTGACGCGCGTGTCTTTGTTTAAGCTGCTGATAATTCCACTTTGGGAGCTGAGACATATTTCCCCGTCAAGTCTTAATGTAATTTATTGCAGTCTGATCTTATCACGACGACAATTACCAAGATATTTCGCGTGACAGCGAGACGGAGCAAGGCTCTAAATCATTTATGTATGTATGCTAAGTTACTTGTTGAAAATGAGCTGCTTTTAATATGTACGGGGCAAAAAGCAGTATGACTCAGTCATTTAGTCCCAGAAGCTGTTAAATTAAATTTTCCAAAATGAAAGCCTTAATTAGGATTTTTTTTTTTTTAAAGGAACGTTAATCTTTAAGTCCACCATTCGGAGGTCTTGCAAATGCCACGTTTTCCATTGGGAAGAAAAATAACAATTGAAATAAAGATAAGGTCGATTTAGAATCCTTTGCATTCATAAATGCTGCAACTGACAAGATACAATTACTTTAATGAAGTTAAATATTGATACATATTATCTTTACAGGTCTTTCTCTAAATGAGTAAAAATGTGACCAAAAAAAAGAGTGGAAATGATGAAAACTACTTTTACATTGTCAAAAAAAACCTTTCAAATGTTTCTAAAATGAGTGAAAATGTCCACAAATGAATGAACATTTCTCAGAAAGGAATGATTGAATGGTAAAAAAAAAATCAATGTAAAATCGTCTAAAAATGAGCAGAAATGGCAATAAATGTGGAAAATATTTTAAGTATGTAACATATAAATGTGCATTTTAAAACAGTATATATTATCTGTATTATATTGTATTATCTATCTAAATGAGTAAAAATGTAATAAAAAAATTAGTTCAATAAGATTAATGAAAATAAATGATGTTCCAAAAATGATTGAATTTGAAAATAATAATAAAAAGAAAATAGACAAAAATGAGTGAAAAATGTTCAAAATGTTCAAAATGTTCAAAATGAGTGAGTGCCGTTCTAAATGAGTCAAGATTTATCAAAAACATTTTTTTTAAATAGTCAAGAAATGAGTAATATTTTATCATTATTTTCCAAAAATAAGTGAAGGGTTTTTTTTTGTGGGGAAAAAAGTGGAAGAAGTCAAAAACAATAGGACTAAATAATGTTAAAAACATGAAGATAATGACATTGACAATGATGTCATTGATTTGATTGCTTTGTGCTCTTGCAGTGTTCTTTGAAGAGGGGAAGTTTTGTGGTGCGAGTTTTCAAGCTGATTATTCACAGCACAGCCGTGCTGCTGCTCACCTTCACCATCAACTTCCTGACCAAGGTTGGCCTCCGTCGTCTCTTTCCTTTTCTCCTCGTCAATAGTTTGATTTTACAAGCTTTTCACACTTGTTTGTTGAAAAATGTCACTTCAACATGTCTAGACGGTTTTTTTCAAGATCAAATTCTCATTAACATGGTGAAAATGATCAAAAATGCGAAGGGATATGGACAAAAGAAGACAATAGTCTCAAATAGGTGAAAATACGAGATATGTATGATCCCAAAATGCATTCATCCAAATCCATATTTTGCCGATGTCTCTCTCCAGTTGAGTGAAGGAAGGCAAACCCTTGAGGCCGCAATTCATCTGACACGTGTCGCTCTCACGCAAGTTTGTTTTTGTATTTTTTCATTGCTGACCTTATCTACGCGCGCGCGCGCGTGTGCGCGTGTGTGTGTGTTTGCAGACGGCGCTGCAGCTGCGATCAGACGAGCACATCTTTAAATTCATCAAGTCAAAGTTTGCCTGGGGGCCGACCAGGTAGGAACGGCGAGCGCGAGTCGCTCTCGCCGCTGGTCATTTTTTTCCCTCCGACGCTGCGGCATCTGCGCACGTGAATAATAGATGACGGTTGGCGCCATCGATTAGACGGCGCTCGGTGCGGCGTTGCAGGCAGATAACGACGGCTTGCCGCACCGCACGCGAGCGTTCCTTCAATTATTCAGCAGCCGGCGCGCAATGCAACGTTTATTGTGTGATTCACACGGGGGGGCTTCTTTGCCGCTTCTTGTTGGCTGCGTTGTTCGCCCCCGAGTCACAGAAAAAAATAGCTAGGAAAAATCCAGGCTTGAAAATGGGCACATTTTTGTATAAATTTGTCCGAAAATGTGTAAAAATTACAAAAAGTAATTAAGGGAATTTAATGGAATGGGTGAAAATGTTTGAAAAAAAATCCCCAAAACAAATGAAAATGAAAATTGAAAAACATTACAGAAGAAGAGTGAAAATGGTTTCAAATCCGTCAAAATTGCAGAGGAACAACAATCAATCAATTAATCGACAACTAACCAATTATAAAATTAATCGAAATGTATTTTCTATAATTGATTGTTTAGAGACCATGTGTAATTTAAAATGGTCTAAATTGTTGTCAATATTCTTTCATTTCTGTAGTCCTTGATGGAAGCAGATTATTTTTGTGTTGAAAACAATCATCGCCATTTTCTGACCTATTACGGAGCAAACCATGAACTGAATCCTAATTCATTTATTTGTGCACTTTCTGAACTGTCAATTCCAAATGTCTTGTTTTTCAGTAAGTGAAAGGAAATGAAAATGTCTTTTTAAGAATCCAATTATACACGAATCAATCAACGAATGGACAGATTGATGGATTATTAAAGTCATGGTTATAGTATTTTGCTAAAAATGGTTTGTTTTGTGTTGCTTGCATCCCAAACATGCAATTGTTGACACTTTCTTGTCCTCCTTCAGGGACTTTGACGCCAACCTGTATTTATGCGAGGAAGCCTTCGGTGCGCTGCCATTGGACACTTTGGAGCGTCTGTCCGCCAGCCTTCTGCTGGGCCCGTACGCCATCGCGCTCACGCTGATGGGCGGCGCCCTGGCGCTGGCGGCACTGCGGAACCTCAGGTGGGCGCACCCCAAGGAAGTGAATTAGAGCCCTTGCACAGTGCATCCAAGAAACCGCAGTGACCGACGTACTGTACAACTTTGAATCGACGTCCGCTAACAAAGCGTCACGAATTTCCGCATCCTCCCGTGAACGCCTCGCGCGCTCGCTCGCTCGTCCGCCGCCGCCGGTGCCGTCTGGAGGCGGCGCATCAAACTGCTCTCATTAGCATAGCGACTCGCCGCGCGAATGCCAAGCCGCCGGAACAAAAGGGGCGCTCGGCCATTCGGGAAGGAATCCAGACGCTTTTTTGCGCCCGGGCGCAGATAAAGACACAAAGAGTCACCTCGGCATCCATCTGACGCCGTGACATCACTTCCCCCAGCGGCCATTTAAGATGCTCAGTGGGTCATAGCCAATGAGAAGTGAATCATCCCATCTGAATCATATCAATTCCAGACACCTTTCCTTCGGCCTGGAGCGCACACGCTTGGAATATTTGCACGCCGTGACTCTCTGGCTTTCTCATGTGCGTCGATCTCACCCGCAGGACAAAAGGCGGCGCCGCCGAGAGGAAAGCAGACGGGCCGGTGGCGGCCTCCTTTCGTCCCGACGTGGCCTACAACCTGCTGCACACCGTCTTCTACGGCCTGCTGGCCTTCAGCACCATGAGGTGCTCACAATCGCCGTTGAATACGCACGCACGCACGCACGCACGCACGCACGCACGCACGCACGCACGCACGCACATCTACAATTGTCTGCCTTACTTGAATCACAAGCATACAAATATTTGCTTGACTCGATTCATAAACAGCTTGGTTACTTGGATTACATTTTTGAATTAATTAATTTTATTTAAAAGGGACAATGCACATTAATCACCATTTTTCAATGTTAATAGTGCAAACTAATTTCTCTCATTCAATAAGACGCTCATTGCGTTCCTATCAAAAAATGAATTTCCTTTTTACACAGAGAAGCTATTGGCTTCAAAATGGAGGCGGATGTTTGTGAGCGTGCTGTAACGCAAACATCACAAACATACAATTGTTCACAGTGACTCGATTCACAAAGATACAATTATTTGTATTATTTGGATCACAAACAAAATTGTTGAAAGTGACTCGGTTCAAATGTTTATTGTTGCTCGGAATACAAAACGTATTTTTTCGTGTTCCTCGGATCTTAAACTCACTCGTTCGCACCTAATTTGATCACAAACAATTGTTTCCAGTCACTTGAATCACAAAACATGTCGTAGCATCCGATTGTTTCCTTGCTTGGATGCCAAACGGACAATTATTTATTTCTAGTGACTTGGATTATTATTGTTGACGGTTACTTTGCGCATCCTCGGGTCCAAAATGCCAACCGGGGGTCGCGACCGTCACGCGGGACCCCCGAGGCCGCGCTTCTCGGGGGGGGGGGCCGGCCTCTTTTCCGGTCCTCCATTTCTTCCTCTTAAGCGGCGCTTGGCCGTCGCCGCGGCAACAGCAGCCACACTTTCTCGCGCCGACCTTCTCTTCTTCTCGTGAAAAACGTCGTCCTTTCATAAAGCACGCGCCGTCTCGCGATCAAGTGGCTGACGCGCGCGCGTCTTCGTCTCGAACGTTCCTCTGTCAAGTAGAGATTGCGATGAAGCAGGTTCGACGCTTTGTGAAAAGAGAAAGAGAAGAAGTTTATAATTGGAGTCGTGACTTCTTGGGTTTCGCTTTGTGTTGAATTTGGGTCAAGAATCTTGCAACTTGCAACGAGCGCAAACTTTTGCTGCAACATAAGTCGGAGAAAAAGACGCTCAAGTTAGGTTTTGCGTTGAAACCCGAGTTCAGGTTTCAGACAGAGATTAAAGTTGCCAGCAAAAGTTGATTTTTCAGGACACGGACGAGAAGGTTTGCAAATTAGGGTTTTAAACCAGTTCTTAAGTTTCAAGCAAAGGTTAGGTTTTCAAGACAGGGTTATGGTTTTAATCAAGCATGAGGGTTTCAAACCTGAGTTCCCATTTCAAGTGAGGATTTCAATCAAGAATTGAAGTTTCAAGTGAAGTAGGGTTTCAAATTAGGGTGACAAGGTTTAGGTTAGTTAGTATTTTAAATGAGGGTTTAAAGGATGGAAGTCTCAAGCAGAAGTTGAGGTTTCGTGAAAGGGTTGTGGTTTTAAATTCAGATTTCAA
This sequence comes from Leptonotus elevatus, assembly GCF_054856555.1. Taxonomy (NCBI): domain Eukaryota; kingdom Metazoa; phylum Chordata; class Actinopteri; order Syngnathiformes; family Syngnathidae; genus Leptonotus; species Leptonotus elevatus. Next base: position 1,285,376 of record NC_141241.1, on the reverse strand, counting down.
ACTAGAGTTTTCACATCAGGGCTTCAAGCACACTTCAGTATTTTTGAAGTGGGGCTTCGGGTTTGGGTTTTCAATTGGGGTTAAGGTTTCAAGCGAAGGCTAAAGGATTTCAGTTCCAGTTAGTTTTGATTGGCGTTTTCGAACCAGGATTGCGCGTGCTTTCAGTTGAAACATTTCAGCTGCAGTTCGAGTTTCAAATGATGCTTTCAAATTAACGAGATTAGGATTAGGAAAGCCATTTTTGAAAGCAGGATTGGAATTGAATCAAAAATGACTTCACGGGCAAATTCAGCCGACACGAATGCTTTTAAAAGAACGTTTGAATGGACACGAAAGAAAAGACGGCACGACGTCCCTCGGATGCGTGTGTGCGCGCGCATGTGTGTGTGTGCGCGCGCGCATGTGTGTGTGCGTGCGCACGCGTGTGCGAGAGCAGTAAACAGCAGCGGTCAGGCTGCACACAAGCTGACAAATTGGATTTCTTTGCCTTCCTGTAAAGTGCTGATGAAGAGCAGGAGGCCAAAAGTGCAGACATCCTTTCTTCTTCTTCTTCTTCTTCTTCTTTTTTTCTTATTCTAAAAAAAGTTTGTTTTCTCCAAGCTTTCACTTTCTTTTTACGCCTCCTCCTCATTTTCAGGATGAAGTACATCTGGACGGGACACATGTGCTGCGTGGCGGCGTACGGCGTGTGCGGGCGGGACGTGTGGGCGGTGCTTCTCCACGCGTTGCCGTGCAACACGAAAGTCGCGGTGAGTTCGCCCGCCGCCGGGCCAGAAAGCCGACTGGAACTGCTGAACTTGGTCAGAGGCGAGGCATGTTTATTTGTATGCCATATTTCATACTCAAGGAAATAAGCATCGACAAACACAGTCGTCAACAGAGCAAGAAAACAAAAGTAGCTTACAAATTTACTAAAAGAACATACATTGGCAATGTTAAAACATTAGACAGCAAACTTGAAAAACATTGAGCGTAAGGAAGTTTAAAAAAAAATTGCAGCATAACAGCCAAAGGCAGCTTCACCATGTTTACTTCGAACTCTGGGTTCCACTGGTTGGCCTACGTCTGTCGATCTCATGGCTGACGGTTTCCGGCCAATTCGGATGAAGGTTTCAAGACAAGAGAAAGGATTCAAATGAGTGTTTTGAAGGCAGAATTAATATTTCAAAATAAGCTAACATTAGTTTATTTTTATTTTTATTGCTTTACAGTGAGAGTTTGCCAAGTAGGGTTTCAAGCCATACATTTTTTTTTTTTAAGAGTCATTGAACGCATCATTCCAGGACAAGCTCGAAGACTGTGCGCGCCTGCTGTGGCTGCCATCCGACCACATGTGAAGTGTCGCTTTTGGCCACCAGGGGTCAGTGTGGCTCTTACGCTGCCTTCACTGACTTAGCTTTCTTTTTTGTCACCCGCCAGCTGCGATTGGTTCGATATGCCGCCCCCGTTGCTGTCATGGCCCTCCTCTATTACAAGGTAGCACCTCCGCACTCGCCACACAAAAAAGAACCTCTCCATTGTGCGCCACCAAACACTTTTCTTTTCTTTCTTTTATTTTTGTCGAAGAGCTGAAGGCTAATGGGACACATTTAAACATTCACCTTCTGCTGCCTTTGTGAAAAAGCGCACATTTGCTTTTATTTATTTATTTATTGGTGGAAAAATACACCATTTAAGTGTCAAAATTTTTTTTTTCAATTTTTAAACTTCATTTATTTTTAATTTCATACATTTTAGTTTTGTCTATTGGGCCATGTTCAGATTTGTTTTTGTTTTTATTCGTTTTTTTTATTCATTGCAATAAAACAAGAGAATGTCTTGTCGTCTTTCTGTGACATTCTGTTGTCTTATTGCAATGCTATTATTTGTTTTATCTTGACTTTGTATTGCTTTGTGATGTGTATTTTAATGTATTTATTTATAGGGGACTACAAATGCAAATTAGCAACTGCTGCTAGAATTTGGCATATTTACAACATCATTTGTTGTTCATCAATGTACGTTGTCCCTTTCAAAAAAAATGCTAAAATAATTTTTACATTTTTTTTTAGATTTGGATTCTTTTTATTTGATGGTTGTTTTTAATTTTAGTTGACAAATTCTGGACACCGTGTGAAATGAAATATGCTGCAATGTTTTGTTTTTCTCTCATTTTTCTTACTGTGACAATTTTTTTTGTTAAGTTTTATTTTTTAGATTGTTTTGATTTGGTTTGTAAACACTGCCTTTAATCCAAAGGATGTTATCATTGGCAAAATTCCGGACACTTTTTGTAAAATTAAATGTTAAATGAACTTTTAAAAAATGAAATTGTTATTCTCTGATGGCATTTCGTAATTTTATGCATCATTAAAGTCTATATTTAATTTCATTTTAATTTTTTAATTAATAATGTAATTTTTTTTAAATATTTTGCAAATACAGTATGCCTTTTTTTTTTTTGCCCCCGTTTTTTTTTCTTCTTTTTTTCTCCGACTTCTCCGTTCGCTGCTGCTGCCACTTCGGCGCAATGACTCATTGGAATGTTTTTTTTTGTTTTGTTTTGGCACGACGGCATCATTTTCATGGTCGTCTGCAGTTCTGGCCCAAGATGGTGGCGGAGCTGTCTGACTTGAGGGAGTTCTATGATCCAGACACTGTGGAGCTTATGACCTGGATTAGGTACGCACGCGCGCACACGCGCACGCACGCACGCACGCACGCACGCACACACACAAATCATCATCTCTTACATCAAAGGCAAATCGTATTAGTTTCTCCACTTTGTTTGATGTTCTTGATTAGGGCGTGTGTGCGCATTGTGTGTGTGTGTGTGTGTGTGTGTGTGTGTGGCCCCTGACTGATGAGAGCCCAGGGGTCTTGATGAATAAAAAATGGGAGTTGTTGGAAGAGGCCCATCTTCTGGCACAGCCCCCCCCCCCCTCCCTCCACCCACGAGGGTCTCCGTGGCCGGGCTGCTGATCAAGAGCGCAGGCCTGGCGGGACGCGGGCCTTCCAAGTGCGACCGCCGCCGCCGCCGCACTTGACTCGGGTTCGAGCGGCCGTCTCGTCTCGTCCTCACTCAAGTGCGGACTTCACACTTGAATTCGTACGAGGGCGGTTTGACGCGCTGCTGTTTTGGTTAGCAACCCTTGAAATGGTGCTGAGGAAGTCACGCTTTCATGTGTGCCGTGTGCCAGTGAGGTGCTCAGGCGGTTGAAGGTCGGGTTGCACGCCAGAGTTCGGGTTTGAAATGAGGGTTTCATTGGATTTTCATCGCGATGGCCATGAAATGAATCTGATTGCCGGTTATTTTGACATATAAAATGCAGACCCTCCTGCATATGGAATCAAGCACTTGCTCAACCAGTAGTCAGCCATCCACCAGGGGGCGACGCATGATTAAGGCTTCATTAAGCAGCCCAAATAGAAGAAAAGGAAAGAAAAAAAGATGAGGATTATCAAGTAAGGATCAGCATCTGTTCTTTCCTAACTTCAGTAAGTAGACAGAATTTGCATTTCAGAAGAGGTTTCAAAATAAAGTTAGGGTTTTAGGCCAGGTTTAGGATTTAATGACTGTTTCAAGACTGCGTTAGGTTTGCAAGCCTGGATTCAGGTTATATAATAGTAGCTGAAATGAGGGCTTCAAATAAAGGTTTAAATACATAAAGACAAAATTTGTGTTTTAAAGTAAGATTTCAAGAAAGCGTTGTGGTTTCAAGACCAAGTCAGGATTTCAAATGAGGGTTTCAAGAGCGAGTAGCATTTCAGGCCTCCCTTAGTCGGCTCTGCTGTTCTATTTAGCAACAGAGTTCAAATAGTCCCAGCTATTTTATATTTGTGTGCGGGAGCAATTTGGGTATCAGAGTGATGATACATCATTACAACGTTATTACACAGTTGTTACAACGTTATTACACAGTTGTTACAATGTTATTACACTGATTGTTGTGCTTATTACAGCTGATAATGCTAAAATGCTACTGTGGGTGTGTGCGGTTGCGCGTGTGTGACACGGGTTCCCTTGCCTCAGGAGCTAATCCCATTAGGCTGCCAGGATTATATTGGCTGTGCGGAATTCCTCCAGCGGGGGGGAGGGGCTCTAAACTAAGCCTGTCCGTCGCGCTAATTACATCCCGGATGAAAGTGTTACGACGGCGACGGAGGCTCATCTTACGGCCGCCGCGTCAGAGCCGAGCGGGGTTATTAGGTTCCGCGTGAGGAAATCGGGCCGACTTCAAGCCGCGCTGCCTAACAAGGAGCGGAATGAAAGATGCTTTCACGTGGATGTTTTTGTAGTTTGGATTGAAAAAATGCCGCTTTGAATTTGTCGCGTGATGGAAGTCGTTATTTGACGTCGTGGGTGTTCAAAATGCAGCACCGGGAAATGCATACATTTTCTATTGAACTTGTTGTTGTTAGTTCATGGATGATGCTACGCAAAGTTGTTGTGTTTTGTTTCGGATTTTAGTTGTGAAAATAGATTTGTCGTGCAAGTAAATCAAGTCGCCAGGCAATGTGTAAGCTCACTGTCGACCATTAGGTGGCAGCACACTATTTTGTTTTCATTTGTAAATTTGAAAGAAGAAGAATGACAACAGGTCGCATGTTTTCTTCCGCCACCGACATTTGGTTGAAACTGATTGAACGTCATCCTGCTTTTTACGCCTACAGAAACGCGTCATGTAAATAAGCACACGTTGCACATGTTCAAATAATAAACACATGTGAGATGATACCTTTCATTTTTTTTTTGTAGCGGTACGCTAATAAAATGAATGACGCATTGCAAACGTGACCCGACGGGTCACAACATCCACCAAAAGGAATTTGGTTATATTTCATTTTGAAAATGTCACGTCACCCGCTGACAAGCGGAAGTACTACAAAATCAGTTCTGAGGGGCAGGAAGTCTCCCAGGGGGGGACTTCCTGCCGCGCGGCACCCAATCAACCGGACCCGCCGCGGACTCCGCAGAGCCGAGTCAAAACGAGCCGCTTGCACCAATCGCGTGTCGGCGCGCACCGTTTTTTACGACTGCTTCACATTCCTGCGATTGTGGGAAAATTCAGCCGCCGAAGCGAGTTTGACTGAAATTTGGTACGCACGTCTGTCATGAGAGGACCCACAAAAAAGTTTCAAGAAGCCAAGATGGCGCAGCAAGTCAAACACGTGACTGCCAAATTGGCCACGTTATCAAGTTTGGTCATTTGCAGTTCAACACGAAATTCAGCCCCAGTAAAATTCTGTAAGAAAGTTATGGTTTTTGTTTTGTTTTTTCTACTCATGCTTTTCTAATCGCATCTTTGTCTACATTTAAGTATTTTTGTACAGGTACAAAAAAATTTTTGTACAGATACAAATTTGTTTTACACATACACTTTTTTTTTAGATACAAATCACGACTTTTACAGATACAAATCACGACTTTTTTCTACAGGTACAAATTTTTTGCACAAGTTAGTTTTGCACCATATTTACGTCCATACGAGGTCGGCTCGAGCGTCCTCTTCAACTCCTGCAGATTTTGTCTGGAAAAAAAGAACCGCGACGAAGAGAACACGCGCGTGTGGCGCTCGATAGCAAATTTGGATGTCACACTTTTGAATTAGTAACCATGGAAACCGGCAGGTGGGATTGGCAAACAAACACAAAAGAAGCCAGCAAGTCGGCCATTTTGGTTTGACATTCTCATAAATCGCCATTTGTTGATGTCTTCACTTTTACAATTCATCGAAATTCAATTACAATTTCAATTCTTACTCTCCACAATGACAAAATCAGCAAAGAAAAGATTATTAATACAAAATTGGAGTTGTTGAAATGTATGCACTTGCACTTTTTTTCCAATTTTAAAATAACAAATTGAATACATTTTGTTTCATCCACAAGGAACTCACATAACATGTTGGTTGTCTTCATATTTTTTTTACGTTTAAATATTGTCAGCAACAAAAATAATTGGGATGAATATTTCCTTCGTAATAAAGCAGTTGCTGCTTTTTGGTCCGTCGCCGCTTCTTTTTTCTTTTCTCGTATCTTTTCATCCTCCTCGCCGCGCCGCGCAACAACGTCCGCCGCGTCCTGGCTTTAATCCGCCGCTGTGCCGGTTTTGTCGGCAGCACAAAGACGCCCGAGGGCGCCGTCTTGGCGGGAAGCATGCAGCTGCTGGCCGGCGTCAAACTGTGCACGGGCCGAATCATCACCAACCACCCGCACTACGAAGACAAGGACCTCAGAGACAGGACCAAACAGGTTCGAGGGCTTCCTTGTCTCTTTTCGTTTTTGCTTCAGCCTTAAAAAACGCGACAAAATGGGCGCCCGCGGGCGAGGCCACAAAATGGCTGCCGATCAGTGACAAAACTGAGACGCAGGGAAGGTTTTCGTGTCTCCTGTGGAGGATCAAAACCACCAAAATTAAAAAATAAATGAATAAAAGTGAAAATGAAAACGGATATAAAAAACATAATAATAGAAAAATAAATCTAAATGCAAATAAACCCCACAAAATACGTCGTCGAGCGACTCAAGTGGCAAGTTGTGGTGACAAGATGGCCGTCGGTTGCTGGAGCGCGCCACGCGAGCCGGCGAGACGTCCTTCTTCGCCGAGACGTCCTTCTTCGCCTTTCGCCGCTCGCTCCATCAAGGAAAAGCAGTTCACAACGGCCGAGTCCAACCCGAGACACGCTTAGGACCGCCCCCTCATTTGAATAACAATTTGACCTGACGGATCATCTGCAGCATGAAACTATTATTTATTGATTGATATTTATATCTTTATTTTTGGATTTATTTTGCCTTTTTTTTTTAGCTCGTTTTTATTTTTACTTTTATTTATTTAGGGTTGTATGTATATAAATACTTTTTTCCATTTATATCATTTTTTTTGTATTTAATTTTTGAGTTATATTTTTTATAGCAGTTTTTATTCTCTCTTGCATTCATTTCTTTATTTATTAGTCATTTATTCCTCATATTAACATCTGGAAAAAGAAAATCCAAAAATGGAATTGACCCACCAGAGAAAATGCAACATTTTGCCGCGTGAATGAACGCGTTCGCCAGATGTTGGTGCGCTCGTCTTCAATGATGAAGTCCAAAACGCCCCCCAAAAAAAAAAAAAACACTGCAACATCCTTCAAAATGTTTGAAATTACAAATTTGAGTGAAAATCATCTTTATTAGTTTGCAATAAACACACACGAGGAATAATTCCTTTCCAGTCGTGACACGAGTTGCGGTTCGAAGAAAGACGACGACGGTTCGTGCTGACGAAACGCGATGCATCCCAAAACATAACAAAATGGACGTAAATGTGTTGCGCAATATATGATGCAATATAATATCATCATTTGATCTCGTTTAATACAATACAATATATTCTGTAATGTACATTTGATTTAATGTGCGATTAATGGCCGCCTCTTAATTGGAAAGTCTGTACTGACGGAATTCCAGTCACGACAGCAGACGCGTCTACGGCAAAATTGAGCAGGAATTAATGGAGTCATAATAATAATAATAATGCGTAATATATTTGCGGAGGCGGGTCAAGTTGCATTTTACAATTTGGAAACATTTTCTCAAGTAACTTCATGTTAAAGATGAGATCGCTCTTAAAAGTTTTGAGCTCGGAAAAGAAAAATGCACTGAGCTGTCATCAATGTCTTACAAATGCAATGATGCCATCTAGTGGCAGAAAATGACCTCAACACAATTTAATATCGCACTCGTTTTTACTTTGAACTCAATTTGATGAATTGTTATGAAATGATTGTACAATGAAAAAAAGATGCAGCCATATTTCTATTAGTTGAACATTTTTTAGTTTAACAAAAGTATGAAAACTTAGGAGGGAAAATATTGTACATTTTATTGTACATTTAGAACAAATACAGTATAAAATGTAACTATTGAAGTCACGCGATTCATTATAATTACAAATTTTAATCTCCATCTTATCTACCGTGACATCATCTTTGCAAATAATTGAATTAAAATTGAATCCATTAAAAAGTAACATTTTAATGTCATTCATGAAACATTTCTAAACAAAAAAACCTCCAAATCTACAAACGCACGCGATGGCGACGCTTGTCAGGGCATTGGTACGAGAGATTTCGTAATCAAACGCCACGAGATCTTTTTCTGCTCGCGTGCGATTCATCAAAGCGTCGCTTGAACGAGCAAAAGGAAGGTTTTTTTACGCAAACGCCGAAACCCGCTTCCAAATCGGCACAATCGACGTCAGCGCGTCAAAAGCGATGGTTCCGTCTCGTCCCGTCTCGTCCCGTCGGCACGCAGCTCCACAAGTCAACGGGCGCGTTTGTGTTTGATGTTTGAGGTGTACCAGGTGTACGCGCGGCGCCCCCCGCAGGACGTCCACGCCATCTTGCAAAGATTGGGCGCCGACTACGTGCTGCTGGAGAATTCCATCTGCTACGAGCGCCGCCACCGGCGAGGATGTCGCCTGAGAGATTTGCTGGACTTGGACAACGGACACGTGAGTTGGCCTCGATTCTCCGCAAACGTCCGTCGGCGCCGTCGGGTCGTCACTCGCAACGCCGGCCGACGTTTGGGCTGGCGTTTTTTTTTTATCCAAACAAATCTCGGCATTTTGGAATTTGCACGTCGAAGCACAAATAGAAGGAAAAAAAACGGACGAATTGAGCTTTCGATCGAGGCCATGAATGTAAATAAGCAAGAATTTACTGGAAACATGTTTTATGCGTGATGACCTTCAACATGAAATCACATTTTTTCTGCTCCTTTCTTTTATTTGTAAGTGACAACTTCAAAATACAAACCAGACGCTTTCCTCGCGTCGTCTTTCGCACCCGTTGCATTTGAAATGTACACGAGAGAGACGGGAGACCGTTTCAAAACCAATAGCGCACACGAGGTACGAGGTACGAATAGCAACCTGACCAGACTTCATTTTGCGATTGGGCATGAAGACAAAAATGAGCCAAGTGAAAAGGTGAAGTAAAAAGGTGGGGGGGAGGGGGGGGGGGGGGGGAATTGGGAAAAAAAGGAAAACATGGAAACCATGTGGAAAAAACATGTTTTTATAAAAAAGAAAAAAATACTGCCAAAAAAATTGTGAAAATTAAAAAAAGAAACATCAAAAAATGTGTATAAAATATTTGGAAAATAATGAGAATTTTTATTTTATTTTTTACAGAAAATGTTTCCGAATGTATTTATAAAATGTATATTTACATTTATTTAAAAAACATTGTGAAACTTTGTGTTTTTTCTAATTAAAAAAATACTTTGAAAACAAATGAGTGAAAATGTAAAATAAAAGTGAACAATTTAAGAGGATGATTGAAAATGAGTGAATGCTAATAAAATAAAAATATTAAAATAAAAACAATTTAAATAGTAAAAAAACAACAACAATGTATGAAAAACGAGTCACCGACGGGCAAGACAATGATTATTATTGTTTTCATTGTCTTAGCATGAAGCCAAAATGAGCCGGTCACGTGACCTCTTTGTGTCCAAACAGATCATGGACGGCGAAGGCGCCGACGACGCTGACCTGGTGGCCGCCGCCCACCCGCGATTTTGCGACGCCGTCAAGACGGACTCGCCGGAGTACGCCGCCTTGTTCAAAAGAACCTTCCAGAACAAAACCTTCCACGTGTACCGAGTCAGGAAGAAAAGCAAGAAGAACTCGTAAGACGACCGCAGCTGACGCAACAACTTTTTGTTTTCTTTTCAAATAAAAAAGGGAGAAAAAAAGAGAAAAAGAGTTTGAACTATTTGTTCAATTGTGCGGAATAAAAAGCACACCAAATTAGCATTGGCGCTTTTCTTGGCAATGCACAAACAAATCCAGCCACTTTCACACGACGGTATCGAGCGCTAACACGTTGCTAATCGACTTTGCTAGCAATCGGCTCATAAAATGTTCATGAAACGTTTGTTGTGTCGGCGGCTCGGAGCTTTAACGCGGTGGTAAAGCGTTGCGCTGGCGCGTCGGAGGGCGCGGGTACGATCCCCGCTCGCCCCGTTCATAATAAGAAAAAATACGTTTTTTTGTGGGAATGCTTCTGTTATTGTGATTTTTATTCTTCACACTTTTCTGCCACATAATACTTTTGTTTTAACACCGTTCAAAATTTCAACTTGCTTCAAAAATTCACATCGTCTGAGGCCAAATTACTGCCAGTATTCGCACAATTTCCACTTTCCCACCACGCCCACTTCCATACGTGCAAGTGCTCATCATTACCGGCGATCCGATATCGCTCAGTACCAGGAGGTTGCCGGTTCGAAGCCCACCTCCGACTGTACATTGCAAATATATCCACGGCTCTTGTGCTAAGTGTAAACCGAGTGACGGCATCAGATGACACTTTCCAAAAATAAATACGCCATTCGCCGTGAATTTGAACAAGTCAAGTGAGCTCAGTGCTAAGAGCATTTTCCTCCCGCCGCCGAGTTCAAACCCCGCTTGGATAACATTTGAAAATATCCGATCAAGAAATGGACTTTAATTTCTCTGAAATGATTCAATCCCGCTTTAGACAGATTGCAGTTCTTCGTATTCAATTTGTCATTTCACGTCAATTATGAAACGTGTCACATCGTTTATCTTGCAATCGACTTCATAAGCGCACGCATTCAAATCGGAGCTTTTCAGCTCGTTTGGAGGCGTTGCATCTTTCGCAACCTCTTTTTTTACGTTTTGTGTGGAAATGATCAAGCCAGCAAACGGCTAACGAAACACAAGCAAGGTGCGATTTCACGGCAAGGAAAACGCTCGCAAGCAGTCGCAATTCGATCCCATTTGATTGTCAAAGCGTTTCTCGGCGGAATGTGAGCTTGAAACCAAACGGCGTGTAAAACATCAGCAACGTGCGAGCAAGCAGCGAGTGAAGCCGGCGAAGGAGCCGTGTTGTGATTTCTGTCATGTTTTTGCTTCCCCGCCGCCGCCGCCGCCGCCGCCGCCGCCGCCGCCGCCGCCATTCTCATCAGTTGAAGCCTCAACCTTGCACTCCAATCATCTCACACACGCACACACAGAGTGGCATGAATAATGGAAGTGGTTGGTGAGGAAATTGCGGCGCTGATTCTCCGTGGCAATCCAAAAAAGTCCCAGCGAGCGTCGCCGGTCCATCACTTGCGTATGAAAGCAAGCCGAGAGGACGAAAAAGAGCAAGATGACAATGTGGCGAGCGAGCGAGCGGGGGGGTTGGGCGGGCGCGCTTCCTCGTTCTCGCAACGCGGGATTGGCAGGCGCCATTGCACTCGTTCAATGTTTGGGACAAGATGACGGTTTTCAACTTTTGAGTCAGAGGACGCAAAGCGAGGAAATGAAACGTTTTCAAAAGGCGAGCTTCCTCTTAGCAATTATGTTCTCGGAAGTTTGGTTTCGTGATTAAAAACACAATCTCAATAAACATGATTAACCACTTTGATCGCCAATGTTGGAAAGGAACCATTTTTCACACAATTTGTAGTCCTTTAACTTTAAAATTGCTCAATTTGACGTTCCAAAAGCTTTTAGATAAATATTAGTAACCGTCGAAATGATGTCAAAGTGAACCATTTCATTTCCTGAAAGGTTGCATAGCAACAAAAAACGATTTATTTTTATCTTCACATTTAGAAAGGGTCAATGTGTTCAAAATCTCCAAAAGCGCTCTTGAGAAACATTTAGCGTGACATTGAAAATACGTCCAACGTCAGCAATTGGATTTGTATGTCGATGAGACGTTTTATTCTCATAGTTATGCTTTTTTTCACTCAATTTAACCCGAAATGTTTAACATTCCAAAACCAACCCAATAAACATGTTTATAGCTAATTAACCATTTCCGTCAAACTTGGTCTGTTGATGTGAAGATTGATAGCAAAGTAACTTGGTCGGGTCGCGTTGACCCGCTCTTGTACGTCAAAAATGCTTTTCATTGCAAATACGTGAAATGAAGCTTTTCTGATTGGCTGCTGGTTGCCAAACGCTAACATTTGTTCTTTAACCTGAAAAGTCATTTTGACACACGATAGAACACGAGAGTTCCAAGGAAGGAAACGTTGCATAAACAAATGGTAACAAATTGTCAAAGAAAAAGATTGCGGTAAAACACAAACTAGAAGTAGCACTTAAAAAATATAATAAATAAAAAAGATAGAATAAAATAAAATAATTTAAAAAATAATTGAAAGAGTAACAATTGCAAAAATGTTGAAAGGATGAAATAGGGGGAAAAGCAAGCAGCCATGTTGATGACATCACAGTTGAGTATTACGCTTCAAAAAAATAAAACAACCGTTTTGTATTCGGATCCAAGCAGCAGCCGTGAGTGGTGCAAACAAATGGACTTTATTGAGGAAAACAAATGAGAGCAAATACAAAGCACAAAAAACTCTTCAAAGCTCATCATCACAGATGAATTAAAAAAAAAAAGAAGATTTTTTTTCTTTTCCACTTGGCTGCGTTTCTCTCGTTTGTGGCAGCAACAGCGAGCGGAAATAATCCGTTTCTCTCTTTATGTACAAGGCCGACGCGTGCGCCCTCGCGACCGCGCCAAAACAAGTCTAAACAAAAAAGACGTCCCTCGCAAACAGCAAATGGACAAAAGTCTTGGGACGCGACTCTTCATCAATCAATAGACGAAAACGGATGCTGAGCTTTTCCTCCCTTGGCTTCAAAAATCGGTCCACAAATACGCTAAACATACTTTATGTTGCTGAATGGCAACATCGTGCATCTTATGAGTCACAAAGGGACACGATTTGCTGATTTGGGATTCAACACGACAAAAGTCCATGTGGAGTTTCCAACGTTTTTGTTTTTGTAATGATCAGAGAGTGCATGAAATGACAAATAAGACAATCAAACACCTTTGGCATAATCTGTGCACATAAACAACTTTTTGTCGAGTACTTTGAAGGCGGCGCATGCTTTGCTGAACAAGACCTTCAAACACTTTTTCACGGGAAAACAGGGTGAAAAATTTGAATCAAAGTTAAAGAGGACTAAAAAAAAGGTTGAAAATTGTATTGAAATGGTCAAAATATGGCTGACAAAAGAGTGGCAAAATTGTGAAAATAAACATTATTTTAAAAAAATTGTTCAAATAGGAGTGGAAAATAGCAATAATATTGAAAGTACTTCAAAAATGAGGGACATTTGTTTTTAAAAATGGTTACGAGTAAACAATCAAAATGATCAAAATGTGGCTGAAAAACGTCCAAAATGACAAAAATAAGTGGTTAAAAACACGAGTGCAAATTGTCAAGACAAAAGAAGTGAAAGTTATTTTAAAAATTGAATAAAAACTGTCCAAATAAATAATTTCAGTGAAAAATATTTTTTAAATGAATGATTTTTGTTAAAATAGGACTGAAAAATGGCAAAAATGGTCAAAATAATGAAAATAGTGAAATAAAAAAAATTGTATACAAAAAGTAAAAATGGTCAAATTATAGGTAAAAATGGCAAAAAATGACAAAAATATCAAACGTAAAGAAAAGCGACAATTGTAACATGTTTTTCTAAAAAAGTTATAGAACAAGTGAAAATTGACAACAAAATTGCAAATTAGGCGTACATTTGTCAACAATTGGTGACATGCCTTTTTTTGCACAACTTTCCTTTACGTGTCTCAATACTTTTGTCCATAGAGAATCCACACAATAATTGCAATTGACATTAAGCTTTTTTTTTTAAAGACTTTTGCAGTTGAAAAGCCATAAATGAAACCGTTTCGATGATTTTTTTTCCTTTGAAGCTGCGGCGCTTCTTTTCACGACTTCCTCCTCCCATGCGTGACATCGTAAACATCTGCTGCTATTAGCATTAGCAACCTGACACCTTTTATACATAGAATTAAATGGACATTTCCATGTGACCCCCCCCCCCCTCGTAACGGTGGATCAACAAATCAGGCACTTGATGACATCATCAACGGAATTTTTACTGCCCCGCAATCAAGTTGCGACGCGGTGTGCAATCGTCTCGCTTTCAATTTTGAACTCCCTGCAGCACTTTCCGTTACGTAGCTCGGAAATTTGGCAAATTTGCGAGTATCTTGACGACAGAAAGGGCCAAAGGATGAACGCTGGACTGCAAAATGGCCAATTAGCAGTTTCAACAAAAAATTTGAGCATTTTTTTTTTAAATTAAGGTTTAAAAAAAAAAGGGGGGAAATAAAATAAATAAAATAAATCTAAAATTGTTCAAAACAGTGTTGAAAATCAAAAATGAAATAACAAATTGTGATGATTGTATATTGGCATTCATTGTTGATGAAAAATGAATGTAAGTTGAAAAATAAAACTGAAAAAAGTAATAAAATAAGTAAAGTACAGTTTTGTAAATGTTTTAAATTGCCAAAAATGTTGAATTATAATTTGAAATTAATTTGTGAATGTTGGTACTTTTTTGGGGCGGGGTTCTGAGTAAAAATGATAACGTTCAACATGAGGGGGAAATCGAAATTGATGTTCTTTGTGATAATATTTTTTTATGTGCCCACGTTGTCGTGATTAATAACACATTCGTGGAATAAGAATTAAGCAGATTATTTGATTTTGATCCATCCAACTCGGCGGGCGGCCATTTTGTCCTGCGGTGGACTGAAAGCAAAGCGCCTTCGGGCTCGCGTTGCGGACATCACGTGACCAAACCCGGAAAACGGGCGAGCGGCGACGTCGGCAATGCGAGCACGAGGGCACGTTGACGTCAAGTTCCGTCAGCAGCTGCGGTCGCTAGAGGACAAAATGGCCGCCCCCTGAGATGAATGGAAATGCACGCGTTCGTCCGCTTCGTTCTTACGCCACAAACGCGGCAATCATTTGAATGGCGCGTTTCGACGAGCGGAAAACATTCTTGCCTTGAGATCCTTTCGATAAACGAGCGAGCGCTCAAACAAAACCGTGAAAGTCGTCTCGTCATCAATTTCTCACATCTGGAGAAGCAAGCGGGACAAACAGCTGCACTCGTCAAGTGCAGCTGTTTTGCGACGATGATGATGATTTTCATCGACACTTTCGTTATTAGAACGTCCTTCCTTCCTCGCCGGGTCACGCCGCGCGTTTGTATTCGGCTAAAGGCGTCGCATTTGCTATTCCGCGCCGCTTCCTCCGGTTCGTCCGCAAGCGGCGCTTTGTTTCCAGGCTGTCGGAACGCTGGTCTCGTCTCCCCCCCCACGCCCCGCCCCCTCGGCCCCTCCCGGGGGGGACGGCAAACCAAGACGAGGACGAGGACGGCGTATCAAGTGGCCAGATGCCTTACAGATCACGTAGCGCGAGAAAAAACACGACGCCAATACGCAATTTCTCATCAACGCGCCATCATCACGCCGCACGCCATCTTGGGCCACTTTATTAGGCACGCCAGTCATTTGGGGCCAAAAGCAACATTTGTCCACAAATTGAATTTGTCTGTTCCTGAGTGAAAGTGAGGCCTCCAAAAAATACAGAATGAGTTCAGAAAAAAATATTAGTTTGTAAAAAAACAAAGCGTGTTCTTGTGAAGTTCTGCGTTGGCTTCGTGGCTCACTGTTGCGAAGTCCAATGAAGTCCAAGAGAAAATCCGTCCATTATGCAAATTAACGGCTGCAAAAGCTTGACGTGAAGAGAACACCAGAAATGATTCATCATTTTGAACCTTTTTCACCATTTTGGGGACACTTAAAAAAGAATCGAATATTTCAATATATTTGTCAATTTTCACTTGTTTTACGTCATTTTCATCAGTTTGACTGTTTTGTCGTTCACTTTTCCATTGTCAGCGTCCATTTTCATTTTGAACTCTTTTTCACACTTTTTTACAATTTTTTTTTTACAATTTGTCAATCTTTTCAACATGATGAATTTTTTTTGCACTTTCTTCTTATTTTTGAACACATTTTCCAACCAGTCTTTTTTTATATTACCAAATGAACAATTACAAGTTTTTACTCATCAAAGTCGAATTTAACTTTTAACCATTTTTAATGGTTTTCATACCACTTACAGTTTCCACCCTCCATTTTCAACATTTTTTTAAATGTATTTTTCCCCGAATTGTAACTCGTTTTAACCATCTTCAATTTTTAACATTTTTTTTTTTACTTTTTTTTAATTGAGTTTTTCTTGTTACATTTTACTATTAAACATTGATGATTTTTTTTTTTACTTTTGTCAATATTCAGCTTTTTAGAATAATGATAAAAAATATTTATTTGGCTAACTTTGGAATAAAGGGACGCGTACCGTTGTTGTGTTTTATTCGACTTTGAAGAGTGCGAAAGGCCACGCAACATTGTTTGTACAATTTTAGTGACGGGAATCACATCAAATCCGTCCGCGCGTCTCACACTTAAGTGCTTGGCGGTGTACCTAATAAAGTGGCCGTTGGCTGATTATTTACACAACAAGAAAGCGGCAAAGAGGCGAAAAATACATTTTTAGGTGTCTCTGCTGTGCCTGCGTGTATAAAAAGAGATTTGTTTTCACATTGAAGGGCCCTCGGTTGCGTCCGTGATGGCGATGGCGGGCGGGCCGGCGGGGGTCCGCCGGCCCGCCCCGACGTGGCATCCTGAAATTCCATGATTAACAGCAAATGACACCAAGAGTCAGCGGCCGTTTTTGGGAGGTCACCCGGCGCCCCCCGACGGGCTCCCGCGCGGCCGCAGTTCAGAGGTCGCTGGCCTCGGCCCGCTCGTACAGCGCCCTCAGCTTCTCGAAGCGCGGCCCCCACTCCCCGAGCGTCTCCTGGCGCCGGCCGTCGGCCGCCCCGTCGCCGGCGTCCAAGCCCGCCGAGCTGAAGGAGCTGAGCGAGCCCGCCGGGGAGCCCCCGCCCTCGGTGGAGAACACCTGCAGGGAGTCAAAGGGCCCCGTGTCCGGGTGCTGGTCGGCGTCGCGGATGATCTCGCACAGGTAGCGGGCCAGATCCTGGCTGGAGAAGGAGAGCGAGCGGCGGCCCAGCCGGGGGGGCTGCCCCTGGGCCGGCGGCCGGGCGGGCGGCACGTCCCGCCGCGGCCCGCAGGCGGTCCCGGAGGCCGACGAGGACGCCGACGGGGGCGGCGTGCCCGAGCTGGCCGTCCGGCTGAGGGGGTCCGGCGGCTGGGCCGAGGCCTGGTGGAGGTGGTGGTGGTGGAGGTGGTGGGGCGGCGGGTGGTGCAGCGCCCGGGAACGGCAGTACTGCACCGACTGGGCCGGGCTGGGCTGCAGGGACTTCTGGAGTTCCGCCATGTCGTACGCGTTCTGCGTAAACAACACGCACACGCGCTCGGCGGCCTCAGTCGCCAGCAAATGGCGAGAAATCGGCAGTTCCATTTTTTTCTAAATATTCATTATATATATAAATATATATACGAGGGGTGTCAAAATGAATGCAATAAATGATTATTCCTTTGACGCCAGGAATGTTTTTCTAGCGCGCGATTAATGACCGCCTGTGCTGGTGGAATTCCAGTCACAACACAGCAGACGTCCACGTCTTCGTTTTGCAGTAATAAATGTCATATTAATGTATAAGATATTTGTGGAGACAAGTTGAATTTGGCAATTTAAAAGATGTGCAGAATTTCACAAGTGACTTCATGTTAAAGATCAGATCGCTCTTAAGAAAAGGAAAAATGCACTGAGCTGTCACTCATGCCTTACAAATGCATTTATGCCATCTCGTGGCAGAAAAATGACCTTATAACATTTATAAGAGATACAGTATAACATTTGCAATTAATCATGAGTTAAGTATTGCAATTAATTACGATTAAAAAAAATTAATCGCCTGACACCCTTAATATAATGCATATATTTTTACGAAAATGTTTGCTTTTGGGGGATATTTTTCCCCTCATTTTTTGGTTTAAAAAAATACAATTAAATATTTATATATATTTCTTTCCAATTGTCATCAATTCCAGTATGGATGGATTTTTGCTATTTATGGGCTGGATTGTTCCAACTCATCTCTACATTTATTGAACAATTTCAAAGAGCCACCTTGTTTTCTTAAGATGGAAGCCAGAAGCAGCAGATATGTCAAAATGGCAGGTCACGAAAGTCGACCGTTCAGCTCAGGCGTCATGTGCGAACCCGATCCAACGATATACGGTCGGCATGACGACGGTTTGATTTTTGCTTTTCCCCCTCAAGGTGACTTTTGCGTTTTTTCTACGCACTGCACGCGTAGTACGTAAGGTGTCAATGCTGTATGACCTGGCCGTGCTCACCTGGTCCTCCTCGCCGCCGCCCTCCTCGTCATAGTTGAGGACGTTTTCTCGGACGTCCTCCCAGCCGTCGTGGTGCGCAGACACGTGGTACACGCCCTCTTTCAGGCCCTTGTAGCTCCTCCAGCGCGTGTACAGGAAAATGCCCAGCAGCAGCACTGAAATGCAACATCAGCATCATCAGCATCATCTTCATCATCAGCATCATCAGCATCATCATCTTCATCATCAGCATCATCTTCATCATTCACTGCCAGCCCAATTGACGTCAAAAGCCGTCAATGGCAGTGAATGTGTCATTTGCTGTCTCAACAAAGAAAATGTTAAGATGGGGAAAAGCCTGAGACCACGCTAAGAAAGTTAGCATTTGACCACTGTTTCGACCATTTCAACTTTTTTTTAAAGTTCATTTTCATCTTCTATTTTTTTTTACCCATATTGTCCCTCCAAAATAAAAATGAAATATATATAAAGTATATATATTATACTTTTTAAAACAATTTTCACAGATTTTTTAAAAAACATTTACAGTACACTTATTTACAATGTTAAGAAAGCTTTTAATTTTTCACTAATTATGGCTTTTTTGTGGAAATTTTCACTTTTTCTTTTCTTTTCTGTTTTGGGATTTATTTATTTTACACTTTATTTGGGACGGTCATTTTCCTCTATTTTTGGCCAAATATTTCCTCTTTAAATGTTAGTTTTACCATAAAAAAAAAAATTGGGGGGGGGGGGGGGATCCCTCCAAAAAAAAATCAGTTAAACAGTTTTATTCAAAAAATAAATTAATAATAATAATATTTTTTTTATTTTTGAAATCGAGTGAAAATGTACAAATATATATATATATATATATATATATATATATATATATATATATATATATATATATATATATATATATATATATATATATATATATATATATAAAAATGAAAATGTGTGCAAAAAAGTTAGCAACCTCCAAAATTGTGAAAATGGTTTGAAATAGTATGAGTTGAGTGGAACCGGAAAAAAATTGGATTAAAAATGCATTTTATGATGTGACTGCTTTTTGGACTATTTACATTGTGATGATTTCCTGCATGATTGTGCGATCCGTCGCAGTCACAAAACGCCCGATGGTTTGATTCCCGTCAATGTGAGATGTCTGCTCGAAAGCTCGTTTTGTCAACATCACAATAGGAAGAAGACCGTCCGTCACGCGCCGACGACCGCCAATCGCCGTCAGCTGACCATCAAATACGCTCACGCTCAATCGGCCGCAAAAAAGACGGACGAGGTGGGAAGAGAAAAAAAAAATCAATAGTCATTTACTGCTGCGGCGTAACTCCAAGATGGCAGATTTGCTCCATCAAAGTGTTTACACACAGAAACACTTGACCAAGAAGATAAAAAGGGAAGAGGAGAAAAAAATAGACAAAAAGTGGGGCTGAAGAAACTTGGTGAAATAGCAAAAAAAAAAGAAAAAAAAAAAGAATATATATACATCTTTTTTAAGCTTCAAATGCAATAAGAATGTGAGAAAAACTGTAAAAAAAAAGTGTGAAAAAAAGTAAAATCAAATAAAAAAATAGTCAAAAATTATTCAAAGTTGTTTTGACATATTTAAGCCAAACTCTGCTTAAGTGAGCTTAAGTGAAAACATTCCAAAAAATGACGAAAAATGTGAAAGAGTAAAGAAAAAGGTTAAAAAATGGTGTCAAGTTGTGATGAAAAGATAATTGGTGGGGGGGGGGGACAAGTGAAAAAAAAGTTCAAAGTTTTGACCGTGAGGAAATGACTCCAATTGTGCTTGAAAATTGAGGAAAAACTATATTTAAAAAAAGGAGTGAACTTGTCAAAATAAAACAAAATTAAAGAAAAAAGAAGGGTATGAAAATAGAAAAAAGTCGGGGGGAAATTAAAACGTAAAACTGTTACAACAAATTAAAGAAGAAAACTTGCTTAAAATGTTTTTTTATGAGAATGTTAGAAAATGTAGAACATTTAAAAAAATGTGCAAAATTATCCAAAATGTGTCAAAAGATAATTGAAAAAGATTACATATACATACACTTAAAAAAGTTTTAGATGAGCTTCAAAAGATGGTTGGTTGTTGTTTGGCCAAGTCAACACACCAAATATAGTAAACATAAAATATATATATATATATATATAGTGGGAATGTGAAAGCAAGACAAGCACACAGAGATCTGAGCTGAGCTGCTGTCAA